>NW_026623278.1:2528828-2559681 GCF_030028575.1 Malurus melanocephalus
ACAGAATTTATTCTACTGTGTCCTATCACCTGTCACTGGAACTAAAAGCAGCCACATTCTTCCCAGTAACTCTTTATCACTTTATTTTTGCCTCTGTTTTATTTTGGGAACTGCAAAGTAGTTCAGTAGCTGATTCTGAAACTTGAATTGCATAGAAGGCTGCTCTTACTTCACCATGAATTATGCTGTACAAKGCAGAATTTGGTGTAAAATACATTGACATTCCATCTAAGAAATAAGATGTAAGAGTTTTGTAATGGGAAGTAATGCTCAGATAGACCTRGAATGCATGTAACTCTTTAGCAACTGAAACAAATTTACTGCTGATAGTGTTGTAAAAGGCAATAGTAAGGTAAAATTTCTACTCTAATGTAAAAAAATCAACTTCACATGTCACAACCGGTCCGATTCAAGCTCCTCTACAGTACCATAATTTATTTGTTTATTCTTCCCTTGCAAATAATTTTTCAGGTTTCATCTGTAAATAATCATGACTTGTGGGGTCTAATTTTATGAAAAGACTATTTGAAGGTTGCTAATGCAGCTGCAGGGAATAAACTGAATTACCAGTAGAGGGAGCATCACACCGGAGCCATTCAGGTTACTCAGACTGCTGAGAAAATGTCCCAAAGGAAAGAAACGACTGACAAAATAGACACGTTTTTAGCTACTATTTGCTTGGTTCCCAAACATTGGTTCTAATGTTAATTAAAGTGTCTGATAAAAATGAAGCATACTGACAGTTTCAGGAAGATATAGGGGAAAGAACACTGGATTAAGAAGCTGAAGGTTCATCCACCAGTTAGGATTTCCTTATTTGGGAGGACAACTAAAAAGCCAGCTTTGGAAAGGGTGGAAAGAAGGATGAACAGAGAGGTTCACTAGCATAGAATCACAGAATGGTTTGTGTTGGAAGGGACCTTAAAGGTCATCTGGTTCCAACTCCCTGCCATGGGYAGSRACATCTTTCAGGAGACCACGTTGYTTAGAGCTCAATGTAACTTGGCTTTAAACATTTCCAGGGACAGGACATCCATTACTTCTCCTATGGTGTTCTTAATAATTTCTATTAAACTAGGATACTGTTTTCTCTCCTTTATGTGTTTATCGGCTAAATTTGTGAGATTTTTTTCTGGCATATTTTATAGTTCTAAATGATTTAACCATATTCTAATAGAATTTGGGGCTTAACTTCTGTTCTCTTCAGTACTAAATAAAATGAAAACAAAAATAAGGCACAAATGCCATCATTTTATRTCAAGGCCATCTGCTTCATAATTTTGAATTTATTCCCTCTTATTGTCATTTCATTCAAAGAGTATAGCAGATGGTGTGGAACCATCTCATAAAATACCTTAKTCTTCTTTTGTTTATAGGTATTCTAAAAAAATCAGTCTATAGATCACTGTTAACTAGATACTCTGTAGGAAACCAATAAAGTTAGGTGAGTATAATTAAGAATTAATGACTCACATCCTGATGTCTTCACTTGTTTTAAATTATAGAGCCTTTATCAGTGGGAAATCCTCCCTGAAGCATTACCAGAGCATGGAGTGACTAAAAAGACCATTAAGTTTCAGAATTTTCTCTAATAAACTATTATTAGATTCACTTTCAGCTTGTGCTGTGTGAAGTCATAACTGTTTTAGAAACAAACAACATTCTTTGGTGAAATTTAGTTTCATGTGAGTCTACGTGTCTCCAGTTACCTTTATGTAAAAGGATCTGCAAATAAATACAGCACCAGGAACAGCCACTGAAGGAAGGAATTATAAAAGACAACATGGAATGTTGATTACMAATTCTCCTTGAGACATTGTCCTCTGATGTTTTAATGAGAAAGTTATTCTGAAGTTGTRCGTGCTACATAGCCCTTGGCATTTAACTTAAATGCCCTAGTTAGAAAACCATGATCAATTAAGAGAGAGTGAGAGAAAACAAATTAGTCACAAAGAGATTCAGAGTCAAAATTAGTCCCTGGTCTTACCCCTCTTTTTCAGGCAGAGCTCAYATTAGTACAGAGTGAACTTCAGAAGACAAATCAGTCAGTGTCAGTGGCTGAAGGTGTCACGAATCCGTCASAAGGATTTCTGCTTAGGCAAAATGGGAAACAAAATCATATGTCATTTTTATTTATGCAAATCTACATCAGCTCAGATTCTGAATCAAGATTTTTATTGCTTATACAATATAATTATGTGTGCACAATAAGCAGGGTAAGACATGCAAGGATTATGGTTTAGTACTGCTGAATTGCAAATACAAAAGCAGGAAATAACTGAAATAAGTGCTGAAAATAAATTTTAAACAAAGAAGAAATTTAAATTCACTGTTTAGTCTGTTTTACTTAAATGTGGTTAGTAACAACAGTTGGCATACCATTCAAATAAGTGTGATATAGTTATATTTTTTCTTAATTTAAAATATTTTTGTGACTTTGTTACTAAGAAAAGGACTTTGTTACTAAGAAAAGGACTTGGATTAAGTACTAGTATGGATAATTTTTTTACAGAAATAAAAAAAAAACCCAAATGTTACTAGATAATTTAAGCTGTAAAATTGAGCACACTAATAAATTCTATCAAGAAGCTGTAAACAAACTCTTTTTATTAATGTGCTGTCTCATGAACATGCAGAAATACAAGCCTTCAGAAAGAATGGCCATGGGATATTTCTGAAGCATCAGACTCTAAGGTTAATGTGTTTGGAAGTTTACATGAATTTTAATGGGTTTTTAAAGGTGTAGTTTCTTCTTTGTTTATTTTTTTCCTTTCTCTTTTTTTTTGAGAAAAAACAGATGTATGTAATTTTAAAGCTGTCTAATAGGCTCCAAGAGATGATCTGTAAACATGAAAGTAAATTATAGAATTAAGACTGCCTTTGTAGCTTTTGTGTGAGCATTGGTCTCAGATACAGAAGTTTCTGATAACTTACTCCATTTTGACATTGACAACAAAAACATCACCAAAGACACACGAGGGAGAAAAATGCCAACAAAAACCTGTGATGAGGGCACAACACAAGAAAGGTAGGACATCTGTTAAGTGTTCATTGCTTTTCATTCTTAGATCAAGCAARCTGAGAAAAAAAGTAGATGCTTTCATATCTCTAAGATGATAGGTTTCTTTCATCATGCAAGAGYAACTTGGAAGTTAAAGCGGATTTTGCTGTTGACTTCAAGTACAGACAGAATTTTCTTTGCTCATCTTGTTTAGGATGTAGAGATGGAAAATCAAGGAATCGTTTTAAGAAAATTATTCAAGTGAAATCTAAGAGGATGTTGAGCTCATATGGACCTGGAAAAGGGTAGGATTCATTTCAAGGGTTTTAAACCTGTTGTAGACTCTATGTTTTCACCTGTGTTTTCTTTTTAGAAAATAATTTGTAGTAAGAAAGTCAGTCTACAGGATTTCCCTAGTAAAAAAATGTTCTTGTGTTTCAGAGATCTGAATTGAGTCAAATACATGAAAATTGTTTAATTGTGCAAAGGTTCATTGTACAGCTTTTTCTTTTGAGAACAATGATGGTTACCTGCTTAGAAAATCTGTCATAGCAGCTAATGACACTTTTATTGTCCTAAAGGGTGTGACTAAATCACTCCTTCCACATTTCTTATTTTTGATCTTCATGTGGCATTTTTTTCTTTTAATCTTTCTACTTGTCACTCTGCRGCTCATTTGCTTTTGTAATACCCAATTTTACAGACAGATGATTAAAATTCTGATTATTATACAAGCAGGACTTCTATACTCTGCAAAGAAGTCAGATAGAAAATGCATTTGATGACTAATGGTATGTCTGTGCAATCTTGTTATTTTGAAATACATTCCAGCATCCCATTATGGAAAATGTAATGAAATCGACTGAGTAGAACAGGTTCTGTTAAAATAAACAAAAATGCCAGTAGGGAATTTCTGTCCTATTTTGAGGCCAGATTATTTAAAGAATTCTGCTGTTCTTACTTTTAAATAACTTCAATAAGATCTAAATTAATTAGGAATTTGGTTCTTGAAAGCATATATTACTGCCCTCAAGTACTTCAGCAGACCCTTATACACTTTTAAGATTTTTAAGAACACTGTATAAATGATGCTTGGCTGACTAAATGCGTAGCTCTGACTTGTTTTTATCACTTCAGAACTTTTCTTTCTTGTAAATGTGTGACAAAATGTTGTAAAACCTACACTTCAAAGTCATACAGCTTGCTATGCTAATCAGTCCCRATTGTTCAGACTGACCAGGCTATATCATCAGCATACAGAAAAGATTATTCTGATCTATAAACATTGTTCTCCATTATATTTAAGACAAAAAGATACTCAAGATAACAGATATTCACAGCTAAATTACTTTATATTTGTAGGCAACACTAATCTGGTTCCTGAAATGCAGTTTTAAACCAGTAGATACATCTTTTGTGTATCAAAAAGAATCTGTCCACTGATAGGAATTCTGGTTTTCTATGTACTTTGCATTATTTGTWATGCACAGCTTCCTCTCTGAAAGGCCTTCTCATCTGACTGACATTAAAACATCCACCTAATAAAGCACAGAGATCTTTTCTATAAAAATTTTCCATCTCAAAGGTTAAGAGCATGAAGACAGCAACCTAATACAGTCATTTCACTAAATGTGTTGAAAAGGCTCCTTTGGTGATTTAAGCTGTCTCCAGTGATGGAATGAGTAGGTGGAAGACAACAAAATCTACAGTTATAGAAAAGGTCTTCTTAWAAAAACCCTAAGAAAGACCAAATTTCTTATCTCAAATTTTGATAGTATTTGTATTTCTCAGGACTTCGTAGTAAGGGATATATGTCATATACGTACTTAATTTTTTAAAACAGAAGATGTCAATTTTTAATTTGAGTCCTGCATTAAGAGTCAACCCATTGCAAAGAAGAAACACAGAATTAGGTTATAATTAAGGTTATGTCCCCTGCCTTCCAATCTCTCATTCCCGTTTGGTTCAGAGGAAGTATGACAATATATGTCATATATGAAATATGACAATTGTCATCTGTCAATTTTTGCAGATTGTTTGGCTTGGTTATTTTTTTTACATTGGATCCTGCATCTAGAAGTCATCCTAACCCCAATTCTTTCTGCTTACAAAAGATACTATCTATCTGTATCAGAAGCAGAGTACAAAGGGACAACGTTTTCTGCTGGTCTGTCACTCATCATGGGAACACACTAATTCAACACAAATATTCTAAATATATTTTAGAATCTTTTCCATGTGTTCTGCCATCAGTCTTGGAGAATTCCACAAGAGAGGTACCTAATCTTTAATGYAAAAACTGCTATTTTTTTAGAAAAAGAAGTGCGACTATTGACTGCCATTTCTTCATCAAATGTCAAAGGAACTACTGCTTATAAGGACAGAAAAGAATTTCACTAAAGRTGTTTTTCTGGCTGTACATTTTAAGACAAAATTACCTCATTTCACTCTCATTTTACTGTTTATTTTTTTAAGTGTTTTTCTGATTAAGCAAGTCAGCTTGTGCAACAAATTGCACAAGGATGAGACTTCTGGATATAGCATTTCCTCACTGTATCATCCTGTTGTATGCTGCTGCTGTCAGACAACCCCCCAGTGAATGTTCTTGTTTGGAACAAATCAGCACAGCCTCAGAAAGGAATTTGTGATCAGAGCTTGCCTTTTGGGGSAGAAGCTGGGTAATTAAAAGCACAGATTTTCCGATTTACACTTCTGCCATTCATCATGTAAGCTCTAATTGGAAGTAAAAAACTTGTTAAAAGGCAGGAAAATGGAGTAGAATTCAAGTATTAAAAAAAGGTCCCACCTCTTTTCTCAGTGAGACCTTCACTTTATTCTGTTATACTTGGCCTAGAATGAGCATTGCCATACATTAATCAATTACTTCACTTATTTTAATCTAAGCTCAACCTAGAGAGAGTACATTGAGTTCCTATYATAAATTTCACTCCAAAGAAGTGGAAGAGAAATAATAACACTGGGTTCAAACATGTTYTGATTCCTTWACTTTCCCAGCMAWATCTATGCCAAAATCTGAAGGACAAGAGGAAAYAACCTTAAGGTGAGGCAGGGGAGATTCAGATTAGATGATAGAAAACTTTTCTTCACTGTTAGGGTGGTCAGGCATTGGAACAGTTTGTCCAGGGMGRTGATGGAGTTGMCATCCCTGTARGTGTTTAAGAGMCATCTGAATCTGCTGCTGGGTGRTGTGGTTTAGTGTTTTAGAGGTTACAGTGACCATGCTGGTTTGATGATTGGACTGRAGGATCTTGAAAGTTTCTTCCAACCTTGATGATTTGATTGTTCTATTCTTTTTGGCAAATTGTTTCCTATGGAAAGAAATAATGGCAAACTCCCTGACCATGTAGAAATACTTGCAAAGAGTTAAATTAAAAAATTTTACTTTTACTCAGCTAATTTATCACTAGACATACTAGGAGAGTGATAGAAAAGGAGTACTGCTTCTGTAAACTGAATGATGGAGTATTTTTTKTCTGCTCTTACCTTCATTTCCCTCATAAAGCAAGTGCAAACATATATTTTTAGTAGAAATATTGCTAGCATTTTTAGTTGTATACTACAAGGACGTACTCCTAGTGTGTGCTTCAATTCAAACTACTGTGGTTTGAAAGTGTGAAATATTCATGGTGCCTGCAGACATTTCTTTTCAGAGCTTCCTTTTCTGCTGTGTATAAATAGAGCTTAAACATGTTACTAAACTTAAAATGTTAAATATGTTGTTATATGTTGTTAGGTGCTAAAATGTTAAATATGTTATTAAAATTAAACACTCCAATGTGGAGCTAACATGCTCTGTCAGTGCTGGTAGACTCTGCAGTTTTTTTGATTCATTTAAATTTAGTTAGATAGATTGTGTTAAAAATTTTAGGAGTAAACATGCTGTCGTGTTCCCGCTTCAGCAAAGACAGTAGAGATGGAAACATACTCAAAATATCTCTTTTCTCCAACATGAGAATGCCTGCTCTAAAGATGGGAGGAAGTAAATGTGGCTCTCTGAGATAAATACCTGTCTTCATCTGGCATTTACAATAAACCTTATAACCCCCCTCTAGAAAATAATTACCCTTCATTAAGTTTGTATGGCGTTAAGTTTGATATTAGTTTAGGTTTAATTTGAGGTAGCCTTGAAGAAAATAGTCCAGTGCCTACAAAGAGTTCAGCCCTCTAGTCAGTTCAGTTCATTRAGGTGATCTGCAAAATCAGGCTCATCTGATTTCCGGCCTCTAGTTGTCAGGATCTTAGATCTTGACTTAGCAGAAAACTTACTTTTCTGGAAAAACTAACTTGYAGAGTTTTGCACAGATTACATGCTGTGACGTTTTTCACTGCAGTGCTTTTCCAAAGAAAAAGAGATTATTTGAACCTTCTTTTAATTTTAAGCTACATGACTTCTGTTAATATCTTACTTTTTGGATCAGAGACAGAAACTAGTTTGTCATTTGTGTATGTTGCTGGCCATGGATACTAGAGAAGATAAAAACATATGACAGAAGTATTCAGTTGAAAAACGTAGGCGGTACAATTCTATTTATTAAAAATGGATTTATATTAAWATTTTATTATAAATGGATGTACCACAGCACAAAACATCTAGGAAAGCATGCTCACTTCTTTGGGCAGATGTTTCTTGCAAGAGAAGGGGCAGAATAAATGGAAGAAGTTTGAAAAGCATCATCACAGACATAATTCTTGTATTCCAATTCACCTAAACCCAAATGTTTCAWTGTATATTATCCAGAAAAACGTAATTAAAACCAACTTTGTCTATTACTCAGTAAAAAATTAGCTGTCAATTACTATTTTGAAGTTCATGATACTTGTAAATCTTTCAAGAGCTTTTTTCTTTTAGGAATTAGCCGAAAATGATACTTCAGGAATGACAATGCAGACTCTTCTGTCTGATTTTGCCTTTCATACATTTTAAAAACAAACATAGCRTTTGCACATAAAGTCTTAAATCATGTTGGCAGCAGGTACATTTCAGAGTAAATGGAGAACTGGGGAATTGTTAGTGAGAACGGGTGATCACCAGGGAAAAGAAGAAAGTAACAATGACAGATACGAGCTGSTGTGTTACCAGGAATAAATGTGACCAGACTTGGGTAACTGCCAGGCCTGTGATTGCAGCAAGGCACCATGCACAGGGAACAAATGAGATGAGCAGGTTCATTACTCAGCTCTTCAAACCATAAATAAAAAAAATAATCAACAACTCTAAAGAACTTTTGGGTGACCTACCTATTAACTACTTCCAGTTTACAAAGCAAGTAGCAGCATAACTTTAATCCTAGTGGACAGATAGGACAGAAGGACAGATAATCCTTGTTACAGATAATCCAAGCAGTAAAGCACACAAGATATTGCATCAATAGGACTCTCACACTGAGTGCATTTGCACTGAGGCATACAAAAGAGCTTGGTTGTGTATGAGAAGAATAAAATACTGTTATAATCACATCTGCAGGAAATGTAAATGTTCTTTAAAGTCCCTTTATATTGTACGTATTTGCATTATAGAATGTTCAGTGGTCAGCTAGTGGAATATTGTACATCAAGAATTATAAAAACTTCTGTCTTTCAGTTGCTCATATATCATATATATGCATATAAATGCTCATAAATGTTTTTTGCAGGGATATTTTGCCGTGACTACATAAAACTTTCGTTAGCACCACTTATATTATTTTGCTCATGCTTATGTTTCCATCTTACTATTGACAATAACCAAGAGAATTATGGGTATGTTGGGATCCTGGATCATTCCTGAGCCTTCCTGATCAGGATGGCATTGGAATGCCTTTGAAAATTATCCCTATTTATGGGATTTAACTGTATTACAGAATCTTTTAAAGATCCAAATTAAACATGCTATTCCCTCAAGTCTGAAGCAAGACAATGTTAGTACTTGTTGCTAATAAGRAATGAAACAGTGTGTGAATCAGAGCATCTTTGGAATTAGTATGCATTTGTGCTCCTGTGTGTATTCTGACCATTGTCTTGTGGTGGAGGTGATAAATAATTTAAGTACAAGGATCACAACATTGAAGTAACTCACCTAGAATTATGTAATAATTGTTAACATGCAGGCAGTGGATTGCTTGATTTGGAAAGCATCTAGAAAACCTAATTTCGKKTTTTTTKTTTTTTTTTTTTCCTGAGATAGATGTGGGCTGACAGCAGTATAGCAGCACAATTTGAAAGACTGTTTTATCACACTGAGACTTGCAAATGGAAACAATCACCTAGTAGGCCACATTTTCATTCTGTAATATTTTAATTTTCATTCTGTAGTATTCACTAGTACATGTTGGTAGGCCTAGGTTTTTCATGGTTTTGAAATCACTGCAATCCTATATAAATTACTAATATATTCTAAAAAGAAATATATTTTCCCAGATGCTTTTTGTGTATTAATTTACATTTATGCAGAACAGAAAATTCATCCTCCAAATTAATGAAAAAATGTTAGTTAAATGGATGCAGTCTGGGCTCATGAAGGTCCTAGGCAGGATGATTCTTTGAAGCTGAAAGGATATTTTTAGGGGCACATTTCCATCAAAAGATTTCTTGGACAGAAGAGAAGCAAATTCTTATCCCACAGTTTCAATTTTGGTCAATATACTAGATTTTTGGCTCAAGAAACAGTCCCTTAGGGCAGCCCTGTAGGTGTGCCTGCATTGCATCAGAAATTCATGTCTGAAGCAAAACTCTGGAYAGCAATTATCAAAGCTTCTTGTGCTAAGCTTTTTGTGGATGTGGCAAAAGAGTACTCAAACTTAATTTCCTTTGGATGAAGTTTGGTAGGAAAATACATTCCATCTTTTGCTGATTGTTCAGTCCATCAGATTTACAATAATTCAGGGCTAACCTTTGGTATGGAAATTTGTAGGGTGTTTAATGTTATCACATTCCCAGCACAACAAGAGCCATGGACCTGGCCAACATGCAGATGTAGCCAGATATCTACATGATATATATATATGATGTATAGATTTCTACTTGTCTCAAGTGCCTGTATTATCCATAATATATTTAAGCTTGACCCAAATGGACATGCTAATTCCTTGTAGCTAGAAAGTCTTTCATTTCTTATACATTCAGTTATTTCACGTTACAAAATCCTGGAATTTAATGACATAATGCCAGAGGGCACAGAATAACAAGRCACATTTTAACTCAGTATATCGATTTCATGTGAAACATAAATCAGGTTTGTTRGAGTTGTTTAAAGCACAAGTTTTAGTTCAGCAGTAGAAAAAAAAACAAACCACAACACATCAAAAAACCCAAAACAAACAAACMAAAACAAAAAGAAAATCCCAAACCTACAGCTAAATCAAAACAAAAGCCTGCTACTGATTTGATGAAAGTTCACCTGCAAAGGAAAACAATCTAAACTTGTGACCTCTCCTGCTTTACAATAATATGGTCAGGAAGGGAATATATATTGAGTTATATTTGCTGCTTATATCTTGCTTTTTACCTTGAAATCTGCAAAGCRAAAAAATTATAGAAGTAGTAGAATTTGATTCTGGCCCTCCACCTAAATTCCAGTGGCAGATTAAAAATCTTTTTTAGGTCACTGATTTGTGTTTCTTTGCAACTATAATGTTTTCTTCCTTTGTGCATAACACAATAAGATTGCAGCTTGAATAACAGAAATAATGTTGAATTAATCTGTTGCAAAAATCAGAAGAAAAAGCTTCTGAAAAACAAAAGAAGGACTTAATATGTTTTTTTTATTTCTAACAGTATACTCCTTTTGTGCAGGATCATGTAAAAAAMCTGAAAAAAACCTGTAATTTTTCTCCCAGTTGAATCTTGAATAAGAGAAAACTAAAAGTTGAAACCATATACTTATTAYATTTTATACTCATTAAAAAATTCACTTARCAATGTATTTTAGGAATGCCTGAGCCTTTGATTCAAACTGAGTGATGAGGCAGTTTGCACAGGAAATTTTCTTCCAACACCTTGAACAGAAATAGGCTCTGACCTAAGCACAGGTTTTGTTTGGAAGGTGTAACTGAAGAAAAGGTTGCTTAGTTCTTATTTAGAGAAAGGCACAGATCCCWGCCCAGTTGTTTGAAGGCTTCCACCTTTATTGCTGTGGGGTGTTTTTTACATTGTTAAAAGCATTTTACAGTAGTGGGCCTGAGTTGTGCCAGCAAGAGTAATACAGCCTCGGATTTGCGTAAATTAAACCTAGATTTTAAAAAACTTTTTATTTTTTAAGATCGTAATTGTCCATTGATATGTCAGCATATTTCCAATTTGTTGCCAGATTTACCAGTATTTTACCTCAAAATGCCCTAATTCAGTTGCAAYATTAGCCATTTAATGCAATTGAAAAACTGGTCAAACTCCAATCTACATTTGTTATCTAATTGTGTGGCTGGGAGCAATCCCTGTGGCTTGACCTAACCCTTAATTGCTTTAGGTATTTTAATATAATAGTGCATTAATCTGCATTTTTTTTATTATTCTTTTTAATAACCTGTTGATCCAAATGGTTTAGTTATAGCTCCAAACCTGTCTTGGAGGGGGTAGGCAAAGGGAAAAAACCAAAAGTTCTAGAAAGGTCTTGTTATTAAAGGTTATGCTGGATAAAACCTAGTGTTGATAGCAAGTGAGAAAGCCTCACATGTATAAGTAATCACTGTACAAATAACTCCCCAAGATCCACCTCGATAATGAAGCTTTAGCATCTGACTGTACATGAAGTTGAAAAGCAATGTTCTATTCTCTTTAACTCAATGTTCTGTGTAACTGCTTTGTGTTTCTCATCAATAATGCAGACGGTTGCAGCTGTCTTCATGTTCCACCAAGCTCAGTTATAAATGTGTTCAAGCTTCTAAGCTCTCTTTTATTCATACATCTGAGAGAGAACAATTATTTCATTAAGTTTGAATTGCTTCTTTTATAAAAATCGTTGTCTTTGCCAGTGAAATTCATATGAGTTCCTTCCTCTATTTATGTTAAGAAACAAACAAACTAAAACAAAAACCAAAGTCAATCACAGAAAAACAAGAACTATGTCTAAAGAGATGCAGGGAACCTGGTATTTACATATTGCAAGAAAAAAATTGTTGAGCAAATGGGGCTCAATAAAATATTTTTTAGGATGAAGCCATGAGACAGAGAGGTGCAAATGAATGGTTTGTAAACTCTTTTGACTTTAAATGAAATATTTAGAGAAATATTAGCCTATGAATCATTGCTTTGACACGTACTGATCCCCCAATCACTGTTGATTCTTTCAGAGCACTTTATTTATKCTTCATTCAACTGTAGCTAAAGTATTATTTAAATTTGATTTGTAGTAAAAGGAGTTACTTAAAAAGTCTAGAACACAGCTAGCTACCATGGCCAGAGCTAACAATGGGAAATTAGCATTTAGGAATGAAAAATAAATGCATTCTGATTTTCAGAAATCAACATGAATTCTGCTGTAATTATAATTAAACCTATTGAACAAAAATAAAGTTTTCTTATACAGAGAAAAAAAACAAACAACAAAACACCACAGGCTTTACAGAAGTCTCCTGTACAAGGAGATATAGAATGGGTACCAAAAATATGGTAGTTTTTATGGATTTACTCAAGCTCCCAATCAAGACCAATWGTAACATTCAGGTACAGAGAATTTTGAAGTGATTCTGAGCCCTGAGGTCTCTTTCTGCCCCAGCTTCATCCGCTGTTTACTAACCTATAGTTTTACCTCCACTGAATGTTTCCCTGCCAAGGACTTCCCAAGACCTTATCTTTCCAACAAACTTTATGGAGAATTTCCTTGTTACTACAATCCACCTTTTTTCCTTCACCTTTACAGGTCAGTTCCCATTTCTCCAACTCTAGTCAGGCAGCTCCTGCTCTCCCAGCAAAGATGCAACCTTCCTCAAGGCTATTCACCTCTGTTGCTTCTATGATAGTTCTTCTATCTCATGAACTTGATTTATGCAGAAGCTCTTGCCAGTTCCAGCCAAGGGTTCCTAACCTTATTCTATTTTACATCTTCCTTTAAATGCTGGCATCTTATTCTTGGCAAATGAAAGTTTCTTGTCCTCTACCACCTCTTCATAGGCCTATCTCTGACTTCTGTTTCTAAGTGGGATGGAAAATAATTAAACAAWTATCCTTAGTGGTTTCAGAAGGAATTCAAAAGGGAGTAAAATCACAACCTCTGATTGCAGAACATTTTGAGCAGAAATCAAAATATTTTGTAAGAACAAAATACTTCTGACCTGAAATGTTGTCTTGACCCATTTCTTCATTATTACATGAGTTCTCTGGCCTCAGGGGAAGTTTATTAAGCATTAAAAAGTAGTTACCCAAGGTACCAGGTCATATGTAATGATTTCTCTTTGAATCATGATCCAGAGATGTGAAGTGCTTTGTATTATATAAATTTCTTTAGTTTCCAAATTGTTGCTCTCCTTCTTGCATTGATATCACCCTTTTATGAAGTAGTCATGACTGCATTCTGTTAGTAAAGTACATGTTTATATTTCAGTAGAATTAGAAGTCTTTTGCTTCATGGTTATGTTGCCTTTTTTTTTTTCTCTGGATGATTTTGAAAATATGGGTTTTAGCATTTTGAAAATATGGGTTCCTTTCGCCTCCCATCATTTTTTCTGAGGTATTATTTTATTTMTTTTAGATTTCAAGCTAAGTTGAATTTCTGTTTCAAGTGGTTTACATTTCTTCTACTTACATGTTAAAGTCACTCAGCTTTCAAATAACTGGGATACCCTGTGAAGAAAATATTCTTCATTTTTACAGTCCTATAAAAAGTGGTTCTATATTTCTGAGCTTAGAAAAAGCTTCAGATGCCTAATATATTTTTCAGTTATTATAAGTATTCTGAATACATATGGCTTATGTTGCTACAAATTTCTAAAAAGGTGATTTAATTCTATATTTATTCATAAAACAGCTCATTAATCATGCAAGAATAATATTAACATGTCAATGTACTAGAATTTTGTATGTGGACATAAAAAATGCAAACAAAGCCCATCAAAAATGGGTTTAAACCCTGCAAAGCATGTGACAATAAACACCTTTGAGAGGAAAAGTGGGTTTGTAAGCAGTTTGTTTTGGAGAGGCGAGGGAGTTATGAGTAGAGAAGACATGAGAAGAGAGATAAAACTAATTGAAAAAAATCTACATTCAATTCCTAATTAAAAAATAGAGAAAAATAACAGTGGCTGTACATTTGAAAATTCTTCTCCATTCAACTCTAAACCCATATCCATGCTTTGTTATCCTTTTAATAAGCTCAATTTACAAACCTGTCAGTTATTTGAGATACAAGGATAAACCATTGAAATATTTAATACTAAGAATATTCTGCTCTTTCAAATGTTTAGAACCAGATTGCACAAAGTATATCATAAAAGGCCACCTTGCTCTCTGGAGCTTTGAGATTCTGCAAACTTTTCTTTGAAGAAGGAGGTATTGTCCCTTAACCTTTTTAGAAGGAAGCTTAATTTCCTTAGAATTTTTCTGAACATAGCAAGTTCTATATTTTGTATTCCTTCACTGTGATGAGCTATGTTTTCCATATTATTTCAATGTCTTGTTTTTCAAAGCTGTCATAATGCATTCCAACGTAGTCATTCTGTCAGATTTCATCATGGTTCGTGCGATCTAAGATTAGTCTGTAAAGAAAAATGTAACCACAAGTTTTTAGTTTTGGGATAATGTTATTTAATATATTTAAATATTTTTCTGTTTTTATATACCTATATATTGAAATTAGATTTCCACATCCAGAATTTTAAAACAGACATTTTTTAGGCATTAGCTTGGTTTATTGAGAAGATCAATATAAAAAATTACTTCCCCACCTGCAAAGCAGTGAGACTTAGAATAGAATTGAATCATTTTACTGGTTTTGTTACATTTCACATACACAATTTTCTGGTAAGAAATTACAACTCATACTGAAAGGAGAGTGGGTTAATTTAATACCAGGATCTTTGGATAGGAAAGAGAAGTGTATGTACTCTATCAGATTGCAAACAAGCTGTTTTATTACATACATATATATATATATATATATATATATATATAGGTATGACTTTGCTATATCACATGAAGATAAGATAAAGGAAAAAGAATGCAAAAGGGTAACTGTTCCAAATTTGGTTATAAGTCATGAAATTGGTGTCTTATGCCTCTTTTGACTATGCTGATAAACTGTTCCTGAAATAGACCAGAGACCAGGAGATAAGGAGCACAGGCTTTCACTACCATGCTGAGAAAGCCTTACCCTGTGATGGGGTATATGGATCTTCATGTTTGGGGAAATTGTCAGGGGTGGCCACATATAATGCTGATGGCATTCTTGTGTGCTGCTGATCAAAGAAACTGTTGTGGCAACTCTGTTAGTTCACAGTGCCCATGGCACCAAACTTTAATTATTTTCTTTGTTTTTATTGGTGCATCCCAGAGCATTGTAAGCTGTTGAGAGCTAAATACAAAGCTTGCAGTTGTGTTCTGGGTTGAGGAAGGAGCATGAGGAATATCATGCCACACAGTTTTGAGTTTATTTCACTCCTATTTATTCATAACCTTCAACATTGAGAGAAGAATTTATTGATTCTTGATTGGCTGCTATTTTGGTTAACATACAGGTGTTAAAATTAGGCACTGTAGGTCTCTTGCTGAATAAAAATACCCAGGGTTTCATGTTGTTTCTAAGCAGTGATACAAGAGCAGTAAAGGGGTCTTTAGCCTGTCCTTTGCCATTAACACTAGTTAATGAAATACTGGTATGAAGTCCCCAGCAKAACAGATTCTGGAGATTTGTGTGTTGCCTGTATGAACTGCCAGAGTTTTGGACAATTTGTGGAGGAGGCACATGCAGAAGCACAAAGGATATACACAAAATCACAAGTTGCTTAGTGTATCTTTTGAAAGCAGAAAGCCTGTAATGCTTAAACACTTAAATTCTGGGCAAACTTTTAATAGCACAAGCCATCACTGAAGAATAACCTGAACAATAGGTCAACTTGGCTGGAATTAAGAACCTATGATTCAACTACATTGATCATGATAGCTGCTTTCTCYGTGGGCTGCACAGAGATTTGGCTACAGAAGAACCAATGATGGATAGATGATAAAGGCAATAACTTCTAACACTGTTGATGTATTTCCCACATATTTCTTTCTATTTGCCCTGTATTTCCCTGAATCACAAGGCTGAGTCAGTTGCAGAAAGTAAAGCAAGTGAGCAAGTTTTTCCAGAAAACTGGCAGCTTGTTTAATGTAGCACAAAATGAGTGAGTGAGGGATTTGGGACTGTTACCTGCAGAGATAAGTGCATGGAAAAGAGGAAAGTTATTTCAGTAAAAGAAGGTGCTTCAGATATGGACATTTCATGAAATGGACCTGAATATGCTTAAATTAGAAATGGGAAGTAAGCAGATTAAATTGTTAAGGTTAAAGGATGATCTCCGATGGGAAGGACACACAGCAAATAACATAAATAATTTAAACATAATTAATAATGTTATGAAAAAATTGCATGTGACAAGGTTGCAAGAAAATTACCACAAAGTTATTTTTTTKGTTGTGCATAACAAAGTGAATAATCTTTTCATTATTCTTAGCACCAGAAACTTTTGATTGTTAGTTGAAGGCTGTTTCCATTAGTGTCATATCTAATTGTCAACAAGTTCTGCTGTAAAAGCAATTGGCTTCATGCAGTGGGGTTTTTTTATTGTGGTTTGCTTGCCTCTTTGTTTTCATTAATTTATTTTTGTTTTGGTTTGATTTGGTCTTTTTCTGTTACAAAAATGGTGTTGAGTCAGACCAAAGGGAAAACGAAATATTTTTTAAAAGGGAAATAGGGAGAGGTGATCAGACTCTATAGTAAGCAGCTGGAAAACTGAAAACTGAAAATCTAATATAATGAAAACAGTGGAAAAATTAATACATCTAATCTTTGCATACACTCACCAAATTTCAATAAACTTGAGCAGAAACCTTTTGATTTCTGTTAGAAGTTTCCTACATCTGTAAATGCCTGCAAGCTATTTCAAATTGCTGACAGGTATATTAAGATTTCTTATCCTTCAGTTTATAATTGAAGAACTAGATGGATACTCTACATTAACCTCAGAGACAATGCATTGATTTTGCAGATTTAGGACAATTAGAAGGTGTTTAAAGCATTAGAAAGATGGAAGCTTTTCTGAGTAGAGCAGAATTGTGAAGAGATATGCCAGCTCAATGCTAGCAAATTACTTTTTAATATAGAGTTGTCTAAAAAAGATTCTATTTTGCAAGAAAACAGCCTGAGGAAAGAAAACAATTTACTAATAGAATGCTGTGCTTTCTTTCTTATTTCTCAATATATTATAAGAATTTAAAAAATCCTAAAAGACCTAGAGCTGATAAAATAATTTGATATCTGTTGAGAACATATTCAGGAATAAAATCTAATTGAAAATTATGTTGCATGATTTTATAAAATAGTTACATGACTTWCTTTATGATTTGTTTGCAATCTGGYTTTTGTTTTATGGCCTGKCTGTGTGGTGTTTTTCATCAAACTATGAGAGTTACGCTGTTATTTTTCAGTGCAATAAAATGAAGACTACAGGTAGCTCATTGGCAGAGTGAAGTAATGGATTGCTAAGCGATTATTTTCTGCATGAAGCAGACAGAGTTATGTCTATTTCCGTAGGTACTGTGTAGAAGATCTGGTGATGGAATTATTTCCTGTTGGTTTCTTTATCTCTGAGTGATGCATGAGGTCATACACTCAGAGTAAAAGCATTAAACAAAGAAAGAGACGACTCTCACTTGTAACACTCCTGGTTGGACTCAGTACTGGCTGCACACTAGAACCTTGTACTTCCCCCGTGCTGGAAGAAACTATTTTCTACGAGTCCAGAAAACAGTTTGTGTTTCCTACAAAATGTCCAGCAGGTCCCACGACATCTGTTGTTGCCCAGTAACTTAACCAGTAGGAATAAAAAACATTGCAGAGAAAAAATAAAATGGCAGGGAGAAAGACAGGATTTCTATCTCAAATTAAAGGAAATTTAAAGATATGTGAAAATTTTAGTTATAGGCAGCTTTATTTGAATGATCTTGTTGCTTGAAAGACATAATGGATGCATGAATGACTGAGAATCATTGGCTATCCAACAACTAAAATTGCGTGGGGTTTTATTTTAAAATCATATCCTACACTTAGGGTAGGGAATTCTAGCTGTAGTGCAGATACTCTATACAGATATTCAGGAGAAAAGTTTAATAGGTAAAGAAGATAACAGAAATACATCTGTGATAAATAATAACTACTTRTTTTAAACCCAACTTGGTGAGCTGATTATAAATGCCATGTGTCCTGAAATGACAGTAACAAACACCAGTGTCAAATGACTCAGTAAGTGATCTGAAGTACAGTAATTTTTTTCCATGTTTCAACAGCAAGGTTCAAATGATTGAATTTCAAACATTTAAATTTATAACCTGGATAAGCAAAAAAGAAAAAAACAACCCACTTTATTTTTTTTTTGGGGGGGGGGGCGGGATTGCGGTTAGATTGATTGGTGGAATTCCATGAAACATCACTTGGAATTGTATTTCATTACTTATGATGCATACATTCTGTTTTTCATGTCTGTTTAAAGAGATAATTATATTGAAATGAAACAATTKACAAATATTTGTTGTACACACATATTGATCATGTTTGAAATATATTTTATTGATGGCAAATWTCGGTCTATGAAAGTGATATCCTGAGGAAAAGAATGCTTACAATTTTATTTAGTGATTTTACTGTGACAGTTCTGTCCCTCAGAAAAATTAACAGATTGGAATATCCAGATAAGAAAAAACTGTGTCCTTAGACTGCTGTGTTTGATTGTTTCTGGCTCATGTCATTATAGAAATCACCTCCATTTAATTACCATTTAATTAAGTAATTAATACTTACATTAAAACCTTCATTGAAACTGCTGCTTCTGTGTTATAAGAACATAAGATCTGTGTTTTAAAGGCTGCCTCCAATTTCTAATTTTTTTAACATATTATGTCTTTTTAGAAACTATTTTATGCTTATTGCTACATATTTTTTTCCATCTTTCCTGGGTTTAAGTAATGATGATACTTTTGAAGYTATGACAGAGGGGATTCTCCTGGAATTTGACCACTGCCTCTTGATTTTAACTAACTGAGGAATGATTTTATTAGACGAACATCTCCTGACTGAAAGCCATATTTTTGTGCAGGAGATGGTTGAAATTTTTKGGGKTTTTTTTTGCCTTTTGAAATATGGAAAACCAGTGACCTCAGAAGCTGAGAAATATAAACTAGACTGTGTATACAGGATAGAGGCTATAACTACTGCTCAAACATAATCGCCAAAGCAACATAAACTTAATTCTTCATGGTAAAACTGTATTATTCATAGAAACTTGGGGATAAAAAATGATGCTAGTAAATCGGAAGTCACTCTTTTTGTCAGGCAGCTTTACTTTGGGAAAAAAAAATGTTATTAACATTGCCTCTTGTGTACATTGTGAAGAGTGAAGGTACTGTAAAAATGTCTTCAAAATCACTGAGGGTCGATTAGGTGTAGGTGAATTCACATGTGATTGGCTTACCTATAAGCAGATTTGAAATTAGAGGCAAGTTTTTCCTAGGATGTTGCCAGGTTTTCTAAGGAATCTATATTGGCTAAAGGAAAAGTGTGATTAAATATGTGCRTGCATCCTAGCTATGCAAGAGGATGTGAGGTAACAACCAACTGAAAATGTTTGTGTTCCTTCCTTGATAATGCTTAATAAAGAATCATGTATATTCATTTCTTATACTTTGTAGACTTAGTTGTGAAATAGGTAGAATGCTTAGGAAGACAGAACTGTTTCAGGTTTTATGATTATCGTTCCTGGTTTATACTCTAGTTTGTAAGGCTATAAATTTTCTTGATTTATATATTGTTTTGAMAGTCCATTTTTAAGGGAGTATTTCTGTCCTTGTGAGTCCTGATCCTTCAGAAACTCATAATCTAAGCATTAAATTG
This sequence comes from Malurus melanocephalus, assembly GCF_030028575.1. Classification (NCBI taxonomy): domain Eukaryota; kingdom Metazoa; phylum Chordata; class Aves; order Passeriformes; family Maluridae; genus Malurus; species Malurus melanocephalus. Next base: position 2,548,901 of record NW_026623278.1, read on the forward strand.
ATTTGATATTTTTATACTTTCATAAAACCTTCTTGTACAAACATGTCTACGTAATTCCATGCAAGATATATGACAGCAACTGGGACTGCCTGCAAAAACAGCAGCTGTTTAAACATCAAGTATTGTGAGAATACAAAAATTGTGTATTCAGAAGAGCTGATTGTAATGATTTGTGCAAATTTTCATGCTTTTGTGTTTTTGTGCTCTTTGAATGTAAATGGAGACACCAGCTGAAAAAGTTAAATAGGGAGAGGGGTAAACAGCTTTCAGTCCTTAAAATAAACCTTGCTGTAATTGTAGTTGCTGCCTTTGGTGCTGCGCCTTTTTTCTTCCCCTTACACTGGATGCATCACATGTTCTACATAATTACTTTACAGATAGAAAAAGATCATTTAGACCACATAAATCATAAATAAACTTTCAAAATGGGCATTGTATTTTTGTCCAAAAGAAATTATGTAACTTTAGTTTAGCTTGTAGTGGGCTGACTATAATATTTGTTTGTCTCAGAAGGTGAACAAGAGAGTCCCTGTTAAGTGTGAATAGCAATTCTGTCTTACTGTGGTGCTTAAAGCTATAAATGAACATGTGATTTTATTATCAAGAGCTACAGAACATGTACATGTCAAACAGATGCTACATCTGCTGCAGAGAAGCAAAGCTGYGGTTGAATCAGGTTTGATCACATTTGGAGTGAGGCATAGGAGTGTCTAAATTCTCATGGGRTTTCTTTTGCTATTCTGGTGTTCTTCAATTTTGTTAAATCAGGYCTCCCTTTTGATTTTATTTTTCACTGGTTTCTGTTCCCATAATCTATTTTTCTGTGGTTTATGCATGTTCTGCAGAGCTCATTGAGTCAGAGGTTTTATCACCTCATGTTRTCACATCTCCCACAGACAGCCAACAGTCACTTAATGTTACCTCCTACTTGTTGCAGACTTCAGACCATTTCAGTGTGTTTTTTATCATCACTGAATTGATCAAAGTATCTAATTGTTTAYAGCRAGGGCAACTTAAAKAAAAAAAAAWTCTTTGTCTATTTTGGCAATATTCGTGACTGGATTTTGGGGGGATCTAAAATGCTTTCTGAATAAAAATTCATTCCTCTGAATATGCAAAGCAAATTGCAACTGGTAATGGCTACAAAAGGTTTTAGGAAAAACTGTATTTTAGTCTTGTGATACTTCTACAGAGGCTGTTCAATCCATTTTAAGCACTGGGAGTTCGCTTGTTGACCAGTTCAACATAGAACTGATATAGTTCTTCATTCTGTAGATAGAATTGGGTGTAGGAGCATGTCCTTCAGATGTTCCTCCTTCTAGCTGCCCAGTGTGAAGTTATTTTTGCTTGACAGAACAGGGCTTAGTTATATTTTCAGTGCCTATGGCAGCACAGAATGAAACAAAAAGATAAAATAATATAAAGTGCCAGACATTTTGCARTCAGAATGGATGGTTGCCCATGAGAGCCTTTTTACTTCTAGCAATATCTCAGAATAATCCACAGAATCCACATAAAGTTGTGAAAACTCCAGTGTAACCTGCAGGAATTCAAAAAGTAAATGCAAGGAAATACTAAGACACAAKTTCAGAAAAAGTCTATGATATTGGTACTGGAAAGGATCCAAAAAAGGACCATGAAGGTGATTAAGGGACTGGAGCATCTTTCCTTTACAGCATCTTTCCTATCTGCTCATCTTAGGGAAGAGAAGGCTCAAGAGGAACCTCAATGTGATTGTAAATGTCTGAAGAGTGGTTGTAAAAAAGGCACAGCCAAACTTTTTCCATTTGTGTCAGGATAAGAGGCAATGGGCACAAACTGAGAAATGGGAGGGCCTCTCTGAAAACTTTCTTTGTTTCCCAGAGAAGAACTTCAAAAAGAAGCTTTGCATGCCCCCCTTCTTGGAAGTGTTCAAGGATGAGGCTTCAAGCAACCTGGTSTAGTGGAAGATGTTCCTGCCCATGGCAGGGGGATTACAGCTGGTGATCTTTAAGCTCTATTCCAACCCAGGTCATTCCATGCTTCTATGATCATCYAACATTATTTTTCTGTGAGGGTGTCTGAGCACAGATTTTACAGAGAAGCAGGGGAAACTCCCTCTYTGAAGGTATTCAAAAGCTGTCTGGAAATCACCCTAAACAACCATTCTGTAATTTTTTCGATTCTACTTCTAAATTATTTTTCAATGCATCATTCATTCCAATATGAGTGATAATATCAGTGCCAATATGCATACATTATTAATATTCGTGAAATTCTGTTCTTTTATTTGTGAATCTCAGCAGAGGGATGATGGGCATTGATTTATCTAGCTCACAATTACTTCTAGAGGTTTTTTTTTAATTATACTAATAAAGAGATGAAAACCATACAGTAGAAAAGGAGTGACTTATACATCAATGCTTAGTATATTTGTYAGAGCTTTGTGCACATGTTCTGACCCTCCATCTGTGTCGTAATCAAAGAGGGATGATCTATCATCATGACTGCTTTTACTTGCAAAGTAGCAGCATAAGAGACCAACATTCTTCTCCTCAGTTCCCTTTGCTTCCTGAGTCTGGTGAGCTTTGTAAGGTACAGATGAGTACAAATGCTGCTATTTTATGAGCAGAGGCATTTTAAAATCATTCATTTGTTAGGCAATTTTTTTTACTGTCAGGATATAGAGGGAGGCTACAGCATTCTTCATTTACCTTCTCCCAGTCTGGGAGACTGGGGGATATAAATAGAATTTCTGACTTTTTTTTCATGGCAGGTTTGAATTGTATTTCAAAATGATCTTTTCTGTGATTCATTTGTTAATTTTTCCCCCACCACAAGGGAACCCCTCTACCTCCTTCATCTTCAGGTACATCTGAYGGGAAATGGAGCATTTTTAGTTCAGGTAGATGTCACTTATCTGTCATTACCTAAACACACTTCAAAGCATTTACCTTCCCAAATTCGATGATGAGAGCAGTTTTCTTTGCTAACTGTTTATTTCCCATATGGTAGCTGAATAGCCTACAATCTCTTTGAAGCCATAGCCCTTGCAGCAGACTTGGAACAGTGTCACAGACTGCATCTGTAAAAAGGCTACAGCAAGCACAATTTTGTATGTTTCTTTTTTGCCCCTAATTGACTGATMGCCTGTAAAAATGAGGCAGAATGATTGATGTTTATGTGGCTTCTGCTGAAGCCTCAGAGTTTCTCCTCAATGAATACTTTACTCTCTGATCTTTCTGTAYTTTTAGGGATGATATTCCCTTCAGATGGAATGCAAACATCTGACACATAAAGTTTTGTCTCTCACATAACTGCTCTCATTTTTCTTCATTCTTCCCAATGAGCAAAAATGCAGACAGCTGTAGAGTCTTTCAGAATTTATTGGTGCCTCTTGCTCTTTTTTCAAGGTCCTTTAAATGTGTTATCATCAGAAAAGAAAAAAGTGCTTCCAGTAACTGCTGCCTTTTATCTGAGAAGCTTCATAGAACTTCCACAAAATATTGGTTCTCTTTCTCTCCAGGGGCAGCTTTGAATTTTTCTGACAAAGTGACTCTAGCACAATGTGGTAGCATTTGAACTTCACTGTAGGKGAGGAGTGAGGAAAATTAATACCTAGTTTCTAAATGTAAGCCTGTTCTTTACATTTTTCCCTCTCCTGGGCAGGCATAATTTATTAGCCTTATTCCTATCTATAAGATTAAAAAAAAATATAGCTAAGTATAATTTCATTGCAAGGAGAAATTTGTGGTGTTGGCACAGTTTAAGTTTTTTCACATTTTTGCCAAATACACGTCTGTGTTAAAAAGGTGGTGTGACACAGCTACAAAGACCTAGTTTTCCATAAACAAAAGTAGAAAGATTCAAGCCAGACTAAAACTTCTGCAGAAGAAAAMAGATAAATTACTTTTTCTTATTTGAAAATACAAGAATCACAAACAGCGATGCATATTTCCTATTATAGAAGAGATGTAGTAGGCAATGTTATCAAATTGAGATTTTTTATGTATGAAAGTAATTTTTGAGGAAAATTATAATATTTTTGACCTCTACTAGCTGCACTGTGCTGTTCAGCTGTTACAAACTAAATATATGGTGGAGTCATTTGTACTTGAAATAAGAAATGTCCACAACAGAAGCATTGGTCTTCATATTTTGTCATAATCAGCAGTATTTATTACATTGGGGAAAAATAGATGGAGTTATCCTGTTAACTATATAAGATATGCTTCTTATTCAGGATTAAACATCCATCTTCAGAGTTATAAATATTGCCATATCCCTGCAGGTTAACTAGCTAGTGCTGCACTTCTGGCCAATAAAAGTTCCAGAGTGAACAGAATAATTCACCTTCAGTATTGCCAGAGTTACACAGTCTTCCAGGGCAAAGGCTTTCTAAAAGTATTTTATATATTTTCTAATAGTGAAAAAAAGAAGTCAAATCTTTCAGATAACTTGAAGGAAATGAAAGAAGAAGAAAGACTAAATAGTACAAATGAAATAAGCCACTTGCTCGCAAAATTGAAAAATTAAACTTTGGGAAAATGAGACATTGTTGATGGAAATTGAGACTTCTTCATTCACATTTTGAGTAACATTCGGTCAGACTGACTGCTTAAAGAAAGCTCTCTATGAAGAAAGGAGTCAATGGAATCTGGAAAGACTCTGACCCACTGGCAGCCAGACATAAGGACTTGGAGACTGTAAAGCCTTTTCCTACTCTGCTATGTATATCCATAAATTATAGGTCATATAAATGCCTAGGGAGGGCACATAATCCTTACATTAATTACTAGAGCAGGGAATTAATTGCACAAGATTGAAGACCCCAGAATGCATGTAAAGAATTATAAAAAGAGTATAAAAAGGTAAGGTAAAGGAAGTACATTTACATCTTAAAGCATCTTCTCCAAGTCATATACTGGATTCAGAGATAATTAATGCATTACGAAAACTCCTGCTGCAAAACGGTGAGAAAAACCATCAATTCAAATCATATTTTAGCACATTAAATTTTCATTCTGTTACTATTATAATCTTTATGAAGCTCTGGGTAAAAATTCAATGTCAGGTCTTGTCCTGTTGTATAACTCTGTTTTGCATACGTGTCTGGCAAGGGCATTGTCCCATTCTCTAACTCGTTGATTTTTTTCAAACTGTTCAGTGTTCAYTGCTCTGAAAGACTCGCACTCTCTTCTCTCCAGGGGAGAGACCTTGTTCAGTCCCTCACTAGCAACTGAGTATGATGCTACAAATGAGATAATTTCGTCTTATCTCTCTCAATAACCTTTCTTTTGAAGCTTCTGATTTGATCCTTCYTTTATTTCAAGTCAGAGGTTTTGCCTCTGCTGCCACCCAACCTGAGGGTGGGATTTATCTGTTCAATTGCATCTGTTAATGTAATATAATGCTATGTACAGTGTGAACACCCAATCTATTGATGTCTTGCATAAGTCACTTGCAAAAAGTCCTTTATTTTAAAATATTGTGACCAGAAAGTATTCCATTTTAATGGAGGAATTACCTCTGATTTCTTGCATGCATCTTATATATTTCTACTACTACAGCTTCGCTATTTTTTTCTCTTTGATATTAAGTTATATGAAAAAAAAGAGATCCTAACTGTTCTACACATGTTATAAGATAAAAAAGTTAATCTTTACTATCCCATCAGAGGTATGTCAGGTGCAAATTTTTAATTATCTCTCAAATATGAGTTTCCAGCTCTTCTGAGTACAACTGTGTCTGTTTAAAAGCCTGGAGAGTTAAAATCCTCTTCATAAAGAGACTGGAGATTGATTGCACAACSTCATCATTAAATACATATATACACATAATATATATTGAGAAAGTGTATATATAAATRTATATGCAAATATACTTTTTCAATTATATATAATGTTACAAATACAAGATTTTACTAAGGTGTACCATTTTAATATTTAAAGGATCTTTACCACCTGTCATTTTTTGATACTGGAAAGATGAGACCATAAATATGCTTCTACAGTCCTTCAGTTCTTGGAGTCTCCTATATAATTTTCACAAGCATTGTTGCAACAACTGATGGAAAAGCTGAGAGGCTTAAGGTTCTAGGAGCATTTTTCATTCTAGTTTTTCATTAGCTGTGCTCATTTTTGACTCTGGGACCATAAGAATGTGGCTTCAGTGAGTTTGTTTCCCCAGTCGTTGCATAGGAAGCTGCTTTCTCTCTGAAGGAAGTGGAGTAGCCCGTCTGTCTCAGCTGTGTGCTGAATGCCTCAAGGTGATTTGCAGGACCTACCATCTATGGCTTGGTTCCTTTTACCCTAGTCTGAAAGGACTTCCTGGTGCTTTATTTCTGACAGCATTTCTCAGTCTTTGTGCTTCCCAGCAATTTCTTGTCAAAAAGGATTGAATSTCTCTTTATCTCCCTCATAATCATTGTAAGATTGACGAAAGTATTATACACGATCTGCTGAGGGAGAACACAAGGGGTTCTCTCTCACTGACTGCCAAGCTCCATTTTCCTCTTGCCTGGGTGATTTCAATCTTTATGAAAATATTCTTAAGAAATCTCCAGGTAGTGGAAAGTTCAGAAGAGACTAATTTTAATTTGGCAGTGCATGACATCTGCATGGAGTAGCAATACTTTCATTTCTTTCAATTGCCATCTCCCTACACTGCGCAGCGTGCAATGATGAGCTATATCTACTATGATATTTCTCTTTCCCAAAGGGCCTAAATAACTTCATTTCCTAAATTTAAAAGATGATTTTGAAAATATGTGTAACAAATTTCRTCATGACTTATAAAATTGAAGCATAGGCACTGAATAGCAGAGTTCATATTTCTGTGGTTACACCAAAGCAGTACTTACTCATTAGAAATGTATCTTATTGCTAAACATTTAGCTTTTAATTTTTACTTAATTCCTCACCTATATCTGAAATTTGTAGGATCAGAGACTATTTATTTGCATATKTAATTGCTCTGGAAAAATATATTTGTTTTTAGACAAAACATCAGGTAGCTATTTGAGAGGAAAAAAAAGAAATTATATTTTCTTGTCTTATCTCTTTCTGGAAACTTATACAGAGAATTCTTGGCTTCTAACACTCATCAGCTTGGAAAGTTCTGCCAAATTTATATGTAGGGCTTGCTTTCAGTAGGAATATTGTTCAAATTAATTAGCATTAAACAAAGCAGAAAAAGTAATGTGGATACCTGTGACAACAAAGAATTCTCATCCAGTCCTAAGTCTTAGTGAAGATGAAATTGTTTGCTCTTCCAATGGTGTGATAATGGCTGAAGGAAACCACAGGATCTACAATGAGCTGCTGAATCACAATGAAATTCCAAATTGTTCTTTATTCACTTTTTTATTGAGTATATATATAACAATTTTGTCTTCCTTGTCACAAAAGATGTCTTGGTTTCTAAAGAGACCTCATGCCCTGAGGGGATCCTCTCCTGGGGCCTATGTCTGGGAACTGCTCCTTATCCTCTGTGGTGTTGAGGAACACTCACACTATGAAGGGAATAAGAAATAAATGGAATGGAGGTGTAACTGCTCATATATCAATAAGGTTGTAATGGTTTCCTGAGGAATCTGCCACAACTTTGTATCTCTGTCCACAGTAATTAGGGAGCGTTTATCTTCCMGACAGCATTTTCATTCAGCATGACATAAGACTGAAGGCGTCATCAAAGCATCCTGAGGGCAAATTGCTGCCTAAAGGTGAGGAGCCAAGAGCCCAGCATCACAAAACAAGGAGCAGGGCAGCTGGGAAGCGCTGCCTCGGGCACTGGATGGCATCTCYTGGGGATGGATGAGGCTGGGCCAGGATATGGACCCATGGACAGGCAGGGCAGGGCTGGGGGAAGCCGGAGAACAGCGCCTGTGCAGCTCTGCTTGGGCAGGGAGAGAGCCCTGGAGGCTGCCATGGGCTCTTGGGATCTGGGCAGGACACAGGGAGAATAAAGACGGCTTTCTTTCATTAATTTGAGGTAGCTTTTTTTTCAAACCTATTTGGTTTGGCTTGGTTTACATCCGCCATGAGTCTAGACTGTATCTCTCCAAAGTGGAGGGGACCAAGAGCTCACTAAAACTTCCTGGGGAAGGGTATGTGGGTTCTTACCTGTCTTGACAAAACCCTACATTGTTTCTTTGAGTATTTGGAATTTTTACAGGCTTTCATAGGTTTGAGAGTACAAAGATTCCAGATTCAATATTACATGATGTAACTCAAAWAATATTTGGCTATTTTAGTCTCATTTTTCTTCTMATTTCTCTCCATCCACCAGCAGCAACAAGGTTCCATTGATATCAGTGGAGAAGTGGTACCATGCATGGAATTATTCRTGTCAGYRTAAAATCTCACTGGATTTTAGTGGAAATGCAGCTACCATAAATAACAAAYGTGTCTTTGTTACAGTAAACTCATGATATGGCCAATTTATGCTAAACTTTTTTGAAATAATATATGAATGGTCAGTAAGGTACTTGTTCTACTTAATTCATTATGCAATTAGCAAGATACAGTCTTCTCTAACCTAAACAGCAGTCTAGGTTATTGCCCAAGACTCAACTTAATACGTGTTATAGGGGAAATTGAAGGAAAATCATCCCTGCAAATGAGTGATATCTAAAATGTCCTGTTCCTTACATTGTTGAATGCAGTAATTGTTTCCGGGTGAAAACAGTTCTGCAGTCATAACCGAGAAACCAACCCACCCTATTTCTAGATAACCATATAGGGACTTTAAAAAGCTTTAAATTCTTTTTTTATTTTCACACTTCCTCTGAGATCTCTACCTGCTAGTTAATGGTGCCTGCGTCGCCAGAATTTTTTAAATTCTTTTATTATTTTAAGACTGCTAAATCCTTTTGTACTATATTTGGTGCAAAGAACCTGTGCACCTAATGGCTAATTCCAAAAAGAAATGCATTGAACTGTTATAAATATGCATTAATTGCCTGCATTACAATATAGGGAAATCCCATAAAGCAGAAAAAGCCATAGAAACATGAAATAAATGTAAAATTAGGGGGCAAGKTTGCCAAACTGATAACACATACAAAAGAACTGTAGCTCTATCAGCTCACTATTACATATATGTATATATGTGCATGTATGTATGTAAGTATTTTAAATATTAAAAAAATTCTCTAAAGAAGCTTTTTAACATTCTTGTTACTTAATGAAATTTCTGCTTATTGCTTATTAGATTTAGTAATAAAAGCTCATTTTTGTCATGATAATGACTCTGACTCCGGTTGACATGATGTTTTCGTTTTGCAAGTTAAAGATTGCATGCTTAATTAATTTTTATAATAGCTATGATAAGATTTYTTAAATTGATGTTCTAATCATTATACCTTTGGCAAAATGTCATTGGGAACATTTTCACTAAAAAAACCAGGATTGTGAAGTGTTTTTTCAACAAGTGAAGTAAATGCAAAGTTTTTTTTTTTCCTTACTCTGTACTGACTTCAAAGAAAATTTTAAAGCCTTTGTTCTGCCTTACCTCCAATCTTGGAAGAAAATATGAATTCACAGAAAAAATCTTTCAGATTGGTAGCACAGAGACTAGTCTCAAAGTGTTTTAAAAAGGTATTCTATTACAATTTGGTGGGCGTTAGTCTTGTTCGAAATGAAGTTTTTCAAGGTTTTTTATTTCTCTGCAATTTCTGTTGAGTTMTCATGGTTACTCAGACTCTGTGCAAATCRAATKTGTTTCTGGATCTATTTGTTCAAGKTTTTAGGMTTCCAGGATGAGAGGATAATTCATAAACCAGAGCTAATATACTTTTMTGCTATTATTTTTTTATGCTCAGCAATGAGCTGAGGATATAAGCAACAGTTTCCCAAATACAAATACATCTTTACCCAGTAACACTTCATTTCTTAATACCKGCTCAAATTCTTGATTTAATRTTTTCMACTGTTATRAARAGTGAGAAATAGAAAAGAGCAGGCATGCAAAAGGACTGGTTCCTTATTCATGTCACTYTTTGTATTGAAAAACTTGAATATTATTATTGATGTGTATTTTGTGAGCTGTCATCTATCCTAGAAACCTATTGTTTCATAACTTAGGATTAAATATTGATTAAAAATATCTGAGTCCTGTAAAAATGTTTGAAATAAATCCTTTAAAATGGCTAAGAGGTTAAATGCAGTGTGACAATTTATGTTAACTTATGCTTCTCAAAGACATCATAGGAGGAGAAAAGCTTTAAGCTTTAAGCTTTTTCTGAAAACTAACAACATTCTAGTTTAGTCAGGGAGAAAGCAGGAGAATTTTTCTTTGAAGCTTAAGAACTGGACAATTAAGTTTGGCAATTCAWCAAGCAAGGCAGGAGTTAGCAGCATGGCCATGAACAAGAGATATGGGATAAAAYGGGGCACACAAATGAGGACAGCAAATGACCATGAACAATGTAGCAGGTGAAGAGAAAGCAGTGGGGCAAGGCAAAAGGACTAGCATAGTCAGCAATGTTGTGGACTGGGAAATTGGTTTTTTAACCAGCCTTCTAAGCTAAAATGATTTTGGCAAAAGGTATGAATACAAGGGCAGCAGTCCAAGAGTTCACAAAAGAGAAGATGTGTTCTGATTCTATGTAAATCTTTATATACAGCTGAACTAAATAGAAAACACAGTGGTATAAAACTCTTAACATGGATCTTTAATCACTGTCCTGCATCCCATGAGGGTATAAATTTCATCACAGTACATGAAGAAAACCCGTTAAGTAATTGTTTGTTCTCTTACCCTTTTATTTGTTGTTTTTGTTTTTTGGGGGTTTTTGGTGG
>NW_026623278.1:2559895-2648383 GCF_030028575.1 Malurus melanocephalus
GTTAGAAAACACTGCTCTGGTGTGGATGTGCATCATTACTGAATAGCTGAAGGAAAATCTTATTATAGCTAGCAATTTAAAGTAGAGGGTAAAAGGCCCAAAACAAACACATTTATATTATTGAATGAATGAAACTCTGAGAAAGATCAAATCTTGACTGGTCAGTGTTTAACAATACTGTAAGAGTACAAAACATCAGTGACAGAAGTACCCTGATAAAATCTGTAAGTACCTCTCTCTGAGCATTCTGCAGAAGTGTTACTGAAATATTTAGTGGCAGAGATGGTACTTTCACACTAGAAGCTGTCAGGTGAACCCCTTATATCCCATCTTGAAACATCAATCAATAGATTTGAAGTAGTCCTAAAAGCCTCTTACAATAAGACACTGAAAACACCTCTACTCACTCAAGTTTAGTAACCACAAACGAATAAAGTAGCACAATTTGTATCCATGATACTTCCCAGGGGGAAGTTTGACATTCATATACATTTTTGTGTAGATCAACCAATTAAACCTGGTAATATCCACTTTCCATCATGAGGGATTCCATTTAGAGATTCAAATGTGTGTTTTATAACTCAGAAGCTGGAAATCACTGCTGATAAGAAAAGAAGGTATGGGCTTATAATATTGTAATTGCTAAAAATGTCCATTAATAGATTMATGCCAGTTTTCCCAGGGCTAAAGGAAAACTGCATTTAATAGATTATCCTTTCAGAAAACCTGCTTTAGTTTCCATTAATGTCTGTAAAAGACGCTCTCTCCTTGAAATCCGCAAGAGTACTAGAGTGTTGTTAACAATTCTGTTTCCAGCCCCCAGACACATTTTTGTAGCATTTCAGGCATGGGGATGTATTTAGCTTCCTCTGAAGCAACAGAGTCTCATTTTGCAACAATAGCCAAACCATTTGTTCAGGTGGAGGAAATGGGCTAAAAAAAATCAGGGTGTTTCCTTGGCTTCTTGCTGAATGAGGGCTTCAAACTTGTGTTCCCTTTTTTAATTTGGGAAAACATGTACAGTATTTTCTAACAKAAATAGTAAAACTTTATTGACATACAGCCTTATCATATTGGCATACATAGATGAGAAAAACAACAAAAAGAACCCTTTGTTGTTCTGCTTGATGGAGTTGTCATGGCAAGATTGGATCTATTTGATTGATGGTTGAGATTGTCAGTTGCAGAATCAGGAGGAGAGTGACTAAACTCTGTAAAGTTGTATGCAAATATGACTGAAAACGAGGACAACCACAAAGATTTCAGGAAAAATGTATTATGGCTTTAAAGAAGGTATCAAAACTGGTGTAATTACTCTGTTGTTATTACAATTTTTTTGTTTTCAGTTTCATTTTCTGGTCCATCTTTTTAATTTATTCTTATTTTTTCCCTTGTCCTGCCAGGATCACTACAAAAACATTGCTCAAAGCTTCAAAAGTTTTGCACTTGCAAACTAAGTCTAACATTTGCATTTGCAGTGAAGAATTAATGAATTTTTTTATGCATRTACTAAATTGCAGCACACTCCTCTCTCCAACATTTTGTCCTTCCTGGTTGAACTTTTATGAATATAATATTTTTGTTTTGATATAAACATAAAACTTTTTTCAGSTGGACTTTTGCAGTTTAGCATCAGTCAGTTTCTAATTAGGCAGTGAGATAAAACAATCTTGTCTTAAAAGAGAGCACTTTTAGGGCTAGGCCCAGCTCCAGGTGGCATTTTTTTGGCGGTTGGACTTTTCTTCCTGCAATTTTTTTTGTTATATGCATTCATAAAATTAATATCAATTTGTATTATTTTGAAATCTGTTTATTGAGGATTTGGAGATGAGCAATAATTTACTTAAATGGATGTTATTAAAATACCTAAGGATAGAGAAACCTAGAAATTATGAAGATCAAAAKTCTCCAGAATTCTTTTAGGCAGGTCTAGGCATTCATGGACATGAAAAGTGACAGTAATTTACAGATTCCTTCTGATATACATATTTATGACTATTTGTCAGTCACCTCATATGGTGTATGTTTACCAGTCACTGTCTTAAAAAGGTTATTCTCCTCCTTGAAATTGAAGGTTAACCACATATACATAAAATAAAGGATGATTTAATAAKTATGTCTCATGGTCTAAAAGTACATAAAAGGTAGAGCCTCCTTTTGGACACATTCATGGGGGAATTTTAAAAACAAGTCACTAACACGTGTTTTTAAATATCAGAACCCATAATTCAATTGAAAGGTAAAAGTCACATTCCTAATGCAGTGGAAGGATATMTAAGAGGACTGTATCTATTCAATGAGCAAAAGAGGAAAGTGATTCCAGACTTGTGGTCCTTTTTTGCCACTTTTCCCACCACACAGACCCTGCTGGGAGACGAAAATTGTGCCATTCCTATATTTCGCATGTTTCCACTAATGACCTTGCTTCAATGTTCCCTTGGCAAACAAGGATACCAAAGATGTTATATTCCTGTTACCTAGGTAATTCCTTTTTTCTGAACTTTTTGAAAGTTTTGAAATGAAACTTTGTGATTGCCTCATTTTTGCATCATATGAGAGAACTACAGCAAGAWCCATCAGCTTTCTCCTCAGTCTTAAATGCCAGATCTCCTATGCAAGGCTGAGTCCTTTARCTATCAGCACTGAGTGGCTGTGCATTGTGAGAGATGCTTTTCTCTCCATTTGTGAGGGTGCTTTTTCCCTCCATTAGCTCTCTCCATTGTTTGCTTGCTGAGTTGTTCTAGACATTTTAACAGTGAGTTGGTGTCTTCTAAAGAGCAGAAGGGCTCCTGGTAACTTCTGCTTTTTTAAAAAATAAAATAATAGAAGTTGTCTATTACACATGTTTTATCACAGCTCCTGTCTTCAAAAGTCTATAAAAGAGGGTACCCTGAGTCATTTGCAAAGTGCTTGTGTAGAAGCTTTGAAGTGTTACAGTGTTCAGCCAAAACAACAGTATATTCTTCTGCTAAAACGTCTTAGAATATCTTCTCTTTTTTTTTTTCAATCTGTCGAAAGCTGTGAAATAGAAAATAGGCATTCCTTAAAATACTTGTGTTGACTTTGTGCAAGCTGTACAGCAGAGACGTTTCATGGAACCAAGAGCGGTACTGACATAGTGAATGAGAGACAGGAGATCATCCTTTGTGTGGCCAGTAATGAAGACTCATATATWTAGAAATCTAAAGCTCCTTTAACATCCTCAAGTTATGTAACACCTTGAAAATCAGTAAAACATGAATCATTATCAGATGGTGAAAAATGTTAACTTGGCTTTGGTGACCCAGACTGAATTTTACAGCAAAATCAYAGGAACCATAATTTTAAAAGCTTCTACAGAATGGGAATGAATGAGTTTGGTATGTAAAATAAAAAGTCAACTGAGTCCAACTAAGCTGAAGAGCATTCAATGTGTCTGTGAGGGACAAAAAAAATAAATCAAAACAAAAATATTGTATTCATAAAAGTTCAACCAGGAAGGACAAAATATTGGAGAGAGGAGTGTGCTKCAATTTAGTACATGCATAAACTACCTGGCAACCACGAAACCAAAATTGTTTTGACTGTATTCTGAGCAAATATTTGTTTATTCAAACTACCTAAAATTGTCACAATAGCATATTAAAATCACCAGAGTGAGCAAAATTACAAAGAACTGATGCAATTTCATTATCATACAGATATTATTTGGAAGAAAAAAAGGCAGGCTTTCCACATTTAAGCTAATGGTTCTCTCTAATAGCAGGGATAATGGGATTGCAAAGCTACTGATATAACCATTGCTATATTTGCTGTATAGCACAGACTCTCTCTGATACAATAGGTGCCAGTGTACGTTGATCAAAGTTTAATCATATTTATATATAACTGTTTGTGGAAAATACATCATGCCAGATCTGACAGAATGAGAGAGGTGAGTTTGCTGCAGTTCCATGTCCACAGGTTCAGCCAGGAGCGAGGCTGAAGACGCATTCCTGGCACATGCACACAGAGACAACATACATAAATAAACTTGTATACATCTGTATGCAAAATTGGCCACAGAGATCACAGGCAGATGCACAAGACACTCTGGTAAACACAGACAGCACCAATTTACTCCTCCTCCTCCCCAGTTTGGCTGAGCAGGGTGAATCTCCATTAGTGAGAACATATATATGGGTGCATACCATATGTACAAATATTGCATACATATATACTCTGGTGCATACACAAATGAGCTGGACAGGATTCCTCAGGTTCCATAATGCATTCTGACAACAACAAAAAAAAAAATAGTTCAAACCAATGTTCAGATTTTTTGGTTATGTTCCTTATCCTCTTTTTAGAATGCTGAATTATAACACACATCAGACTGTAAATTTAAAAGAAATTTCCGTGAACAGTAGTTCTGTCTGCATTCATATTCCCATTAKCTTGATCTGTGTTCATTACAGTTTCACACAAACTTTACTTGTAGYGCTGTTGCAGCAGGTCAATGCCTTGTGACAGCTTCTGTTCCACARCTGCAGTTTCTTATTGATGAAAGTATAAACTGTTCTCAATCTACATACATCCATTTTGTTAAGCTGAAGAACAGTAAAACTTCAMTTTGCCCAAAATGCTCAACTGCAGATTGTGTGTTTCATACACTGGCATAATGGTTGCATTGCTGCAAGGTGAAAGGCCTGCAGCTGGAGAYTGATTACTGTTACGGTGTTTGGTTGCTTTCATTGTGTTTGTTTGCTTTGGGTAGGGAGATAGAAGGACATGAGGTGTACATCTTTCAGGAATTGGAACTCAGTAGGCTGATATGTTGGGTAAGATGGAAAGCTCTACTCTCAGTCTTCATCGTTTCTTGGGCAAAGAAAAAATGCTGCAAGGCCCTCTAAATGTCTTGTTATAACATCAGTACAGCATCAGGGTGAAGGACTGGGGGGATCAGCAAGTTTAGACTGAACAGAGATCTAAAGTGACTGGTGCTCTCCTCCATCATTTCCTGACAGGATATGTGGGTTCTTGAATCCTGTGATGTGCTTTAAGCCAATGAATCACCAAAGCTTTCCTCTTTAACCTTTATTCAGGTCCTGCCTTTTTCTTTCTTTCCTTGGCAYAGTTCATGCAAGTCACCATCTAGCCCTTGAAGTCATAACTTAAACTCCTTCTTCTTGAAATAATCACAAAAGCAACAGTATCCTCTATAATAACTGTGAGATCAAAACCAGCTTGGATTGCATTAATGTGCTATGAAAATCAAAATAAGCAGGACCAATCACATGGACTTGTCCCACTCTGCAGTAAATGTACACGGAGCAGCTATTTCAGTCTCTTGGTTTTCATCAGGGGTTGAATATGTGCAGGCAAGCTGTACAACATTGCATTTCTGTCTATTCAGTTGAAGCCAGGCCAATTATTCTGCATTTCTGCATGTAGCCTAGAACTGAGAACAGGTGTGGAAGAACATCATGCAGATGGGGTGCAACGGATGTGATATTTACATTGTCATAAAACTCTGTGTTTTATCTTATTTTCTTGTAAAGAAAATATCTTATCTTATCTTATCTTATCTTATCTTATCTTATCTTATTTTCATGTAAAGATCTGTGAGTGCGCTTGGTCTCATAATGTTACTGGGAAGCTGTTACATACGATTTGGGGCATTATGTTTCTGCGGAGGAAATTTAACAATAAAAGATAGAAGTAACCTTGGAACAAACAGAAAACATGCTTTGCCTACATTCAAATCTCAAGTCTCAAATATTAGAGATGACCACGCTTGCATGCAAACCTAAATTTTTCTCCATCTGTATGAAGATCATAACTTTGTGAATGTGCTGCACTGATCAAGAATAATGAATACACACTATAAAACACACAACCTGCTTAAGGAAGGAAAGGGGAGTATTGCCACCTAATAATTCCTTTCTTGGAGATGAGAAAAAGGTGGTTGACTTTATTGTTGCATGAACACAAGAAGATAACTATCTGTTATAAGAGAAATAATAGGATAAGGCACAGTGTGGAGCACACAGAACTCCTACTTTTCCTTCAATATCTGTAGATTGTGATTGCCATGGATTCTATAGACTCTTTGCAGCACAAAGTGCATGGTAGATGAAAATTTTGGGGAGTTCAATGGATATACAGTAGCTACTTTTGTATTTTTATTTATTTTAATTTCAAAATTATTTTTAATTCCAGCAATTTAAAGTTATGTCAGTGGAGATTCTGAGTATAGACAAAAAAACAGAAGTCAGAGTGTGGTAGTTTTTCCACATAAAGTTCCCTAAGCAACATCAGGAAAATAAAATTWAAAAAATAGAAAGCCAGGTACCTCATAATGAATGCATCACTATATACAAATTAGTTAAATTAAATTTTCATTAAATTTAACTATGTGAGACAGCTGCAACTATAAGGTAAAGATAAGTTCAATCCCTCTAGGCATCCTCTAAGCAAATGTTTGCAGTGGCTCCGAATTTTTAATACTGTAAATTTGGACTGCYTCCAAAACAAAGGAATTTTCTCTATTTCTCACATGATTGTACAGGTCTATCCACAAAAAAATAGAATCTTTTTCCATATGCCAAAATAAATATCCTACCTACTCATGCCTCAACTCAAGTCACATTGAGATGATTATAGAGAGTTTTAAAAATGAGCCAAAATTGGATGCTCAAACTGTAYGCATGTGTGCACAGGAACATCAGCATTATAAAATAGCGTGTGTTTGCAATTAAAATACTTCCTCTTAGTGGAAGTAGCATCGTTGCTCTGCTCTGCTGAGCAGATAAGAGGATTTGCCACTAATCCACCAGCCCCTATCCTACTTCYCTATCCACTCACTTGTTACTATAAAGCACTTTCACCTGAGCCTGCTGGGATAATGCAGTGACCAAGAAGCAAAAGAAATATGTTCTACAGGATGTATGTTCAGTCTTCCCATACTTCTCACTGATCTACCATCTCTWCTGCTGAGAGCTACCCTCAGATTTYCCTAAGACACCTGTATCTGGCTGGCAAATATCTGGCTTGGAAACTAAGGAATATATATGTAATGCCTAGTGTATGGCTGAATGCCAGGGAGAAAAAATGAACTAGATCAATCTGACAGCGTGATAAATGAATTAAGCAGCATTTCTTCAACTCTTCACAGTGATGAAATGCTATAAAGATTCTATTGAAGGTAAAAATATGAAGGTTTTCTCTCCTTCATCTTTTGATTAAAAATTTATTCAAAAAACTGCATGCACCACATTTTGGGAAGCTCCTAGCTCTCTTCAAGTCTTACAACATCAGTCCCTTAAGGTAATTTTACGGAACAAAAAGGAGCTGTGCTAATCATCAGAGCTGTGTTTTATTCAAAACCAGCAGGTATTAATCAGTTGGATTTGCTTAACAGGTGAATCTCATTAACATAGCATGTGGGAACAATTTAATGTCCTGATATTTTCTGTCTCAGGGATTTGGCTATAAAGGCCATTTTAGGTTTTTAATTATTTATGTACAGCACCCAGAAAACCTACATGTTGCTGCAGCAGCTTCTATTGTAAGAGTGCTCTTTCTAACACGYTACAGTTTCTTTCTTTTAAAACTACTGCCTTTTAACGTTTATAAGGAAATAACTGCATCAAGAGCTAATTTATAATGGGTTTCTAGTGTGACTGATTCTATAAACAATTGAAATACAGCATATTAGAAAGGGAACATTTTGTTTGTCTGTTTTTAATGCAGAAGAGTCTGGTATGGCCTGAGGACTGATCTTGCAGCCATTCTAATAACGCAATTCAAGGAAATATCARTAAATGGCTACAGTACATTTAAAGGTCTTCTAATCTAATTATATGCTTCTTTGTACAGTTTGAATTCATTATATAAGATAAAATGTAGCTGGGAACAGAACTGAGAATGTATTCTCCTTTTAGCTCTTTGGAAACCTTTTCGGAACAGTTTTATTTGTTGACTCATCTTCTAATATAGATTTAATTTAATGTGCATTTACAAAAGAAAGTACTGGTTTGGTTTGTTTCTTTTCATTTTATGCTCTTCAGAAAAAGTATAAGTGCTATCTTCTCATTCTTTAAAAAAGTGGAGGGACCACATAGACACTCCAGGAAGATGAACAAAACCACAGAGCTATACAAGTGCTTTAGTGGATTTAGTGGTAGAGATTAAAGTACAAGAAATGTTCTGCTTGAAGAATTAAATCAGGAAAATAAGTCAGCCTAAATGTGCATCTTGTTTTCATAAATCCTTATTGAAAGGACAAAGAATTACAAGAAGCTGGGAGTGAAAAGTGGAATTTTAAAAACAGGTACTTCAGCAGAGCCAATTGTTTCCTCCTTGTTTAAATTTGTGGCATTCTTAGATGTAGGTGTTGATGAGCATTGAAGACTTTGAGAATTTAAACAGGATTAAGTTGATCAGTATACAGTGTAAGTCCAGTTATTTTTGAATAATAAAAATAAAATCTGTGGTTAACTGGAAACTTTTTTAGGGAATATGGTTCATCCATTAAGGGTAAACTGTGTGACCATATTTGCTGTACATAATTTAAAAGAGAAGATCTACTTAAATTACACATTGCAAATGAAGTAAGTGAAATCAGGTGAAATTTGATTAGACATAAACTTTCACACTGGAAATTAAAATAAAATTCATTTTCTTGTATGTATAATTGTTGTTTGAGACAGTACTCAGAGCTATGAAAGGTCTTTATCTTTTATTCACTTTCTTATTCTGCTATTAAACAAAAAGTCGTACGTGTGAATGGCATCTCTGTTGTAATAGCAACACATATGAATACAGATGACTATATAAATATTTGACAGGAAACTCTTGAAAGAGTTGTTTATCTTTGCAGTGAAAGTAAYGAGGTTTTTAGGTCCTGGTAACATATGTGTCTGTGTTAACTCCATCCCAGAAAAAGCTAGCACAAATTCTTCTGTAAATTTTTTAAATACGTGTTTATAACATATTTTTATGTAAATAAAACATATCCTTCAGAATTATACATGCAATGTTTAAATGTATGCAATAATTTTATGCACTATATATTGTATATAATATGATACTTTAGATACTATATAGATGTAATATGTATACAATATATATTGCAATACATGTAATATGCATRTATCTACATAATACACACACACATAAATATCTTGAGATAAACATGTATTTTAAAGTATATTGATATTCCCTAAATTTGAGTGCCTCAAATTACAATTGAGTGCCTGCCAATTACAATAATCTGTGAGCAGTAGTGTCATCCTTGGCACTGAAAAATTTGATTTGGAGCCAACAGTGTTTTAGAAATATAACTGTGAATAAATGATTAACTGGACAACAAGATCACTAATTTTTAGAACCTGATTTAATTTTGGTCTCATCTGCAGTTGCACTTATGGCTTCTGAAGGCTCTGTGTGTCCAAACCTTTTGACTAGCTCTATGGGAAGAATAAATTTAAAGTCTTTGATATAACATGAAAATATGAGAATGTCCTCTCCTTTCTTTACCTAATGCTTACTTGTTCAAATGCAAAGTAACTGATTGCTGTTATTGTTGCAATGCAACACTTGAATTTCTGGGCAAAACCTTCCTTTACTAAATGCAGTGCAAAATGCTCTCAGTGTGAATGTTATTTAATTATAATGTGGTATATATATATTTTTAGTTGTTAGAGATGTAAATTTAATACCAAGTGATTAAATCAGAAATAATTTGAAGAAGGGCAGGATTTTGTATGCATTGTTACACATTATGTGCCTAATACTGTGCAATAAAGCTTTCTGTCACATTGACCTTCACACTCTGTCACATGAAAGGAATTGCTCCACACAAGGCAATGGCATTTCTTTCTGAGTTTCYCCCAGAATGTCACATTCAGAACACTTTTCCAAACTTCTTGATTCTGAGTCATATTATTGTTCAATATTTGTGTAAATCTTTGAAGTTACTGCATCAGTATCTAAAGTTCCCTTTCAGTTGTGTTGATRTTGGACAGTGCTGATATTGTGTGAGCATTTAGGGCCTGTAGCATTAGTTGCTTATAAAACATTTTTCCTCAAATGTCTTATGTGAGACAGTGCCCCTTGAATTAAATGTTCCTGGGAAAAGCTTCACCAAAAAGGCTCTGCTATTTTTCTCCTGCAAACTGGATAATTTAAGGAAATTATTCCAATTGTCCAGATACCCTGAARCTGCAGGAGATTTACATTTTCATCCAAGCATTCGAAAAAAAACCCCCGAAATTTATCTCAGGGGCTTACTGTTTAAAGTATGAGTTCTAAGACTGAAATAAATATTTTATTGTATGTGTTGAATAGAGTTTGAGAAGAAAACTTGCAAAATCCAACCAGTGTTAAATATATTCTGTGCATGTATATGATGCTGGGAAAAGYCTTCTGTTCATCATCATTTGTTTTCTGCTCTTCACAGCCTGTTTGCCTAGTTGAGCATTTTGTGTGGAAATTTTGTAAATTTTGTGTGCCTACAGCTGTACAGATAAAATCATTGTTCAGCCTTTTACAGAATCCTCTGAAATAGAGATTCTTCACATGAGTTTTAACCTAATCTCTTATCCTATGTCCTTAAAGACATTTCAGCAGCAAACATTTAAATAGAATAATACTTAAATTCCTTTATTTTAGAGGATAGTGAATGACCTGTACCATCTCTGCATTTGGACCCATCAACAAAATCAACATCATTGAACTACATCATCTCTAAAAATAAGTCGATTGGGAGAGAATTTCTTTTTCTTTTGAGCATGCTTTAACAATATAGACAGCAAAAAATATTAAGGCTTTCAAAAAGAAGAAAGAGAAAAATCAGTAAAGTCACTATTAACTGAGCAGTATCTTTTTGATGTACAGGACTGCTGTGGTCATGGAATTAAGTTTGCATCCTAATACTTATGCAGAAGGGAATGAGACCAAGACAGTAGTCTTTCTTAGTAGTTAATTAAAAAACTTTGCGTTGAAGTGCTATTGCATGTAAGAATACATATATACACACATATATAGCATAAATGTACAGATATGGAAAAATACATGCCCTTGGATTGAGCTTCTTTTGTACTTCTTGTCACTGCTTACTTGACACATCTACATCCAAAACAAGAGCAATATTATCTAAAATCTAAAATTACTGCAGTTGACAAATGTATTTTCAAAAATAGTGTATTTGAATTCTTGACAAATTAAATGGGTAAGTTTTGTGTGAAATCATAGAATCCATTATATTTGTTTTTGAAAATCCACAACATTTTTGAACATGCAGAAATATTTATTCTTTGTTAAGTAGTAGAAAAGATAAATGGTTGGACCAAGACAAAGTTATGATGAATGCTTTCAAAGTTCTTTAATAAAGCTACTCTGCCTGTCAAGCAGCTAAGGATAAAATGTATTAAGTGAAAATGTCTTTGGCAATAAAATGAGTTATACTTTGTTTTCAGCTGCAATTCATCTTCTTTTGACTCAATATGAATTATGGAACTTGCTAATTTCTTATAATTATATTATTTTATTAAGTCTTTTTTGATTTTATATTTAATGAATATCATGATCAAAATACATATTGACTTAACTATATAAGAAATATTTATAGATCTTAACTGTATTTGTTTGGTTTTATATTTTATGTTTTTGGCAATGTATTGCCAAAACCCGTAAAAATTAATATATCAAAAGACCAGATGTAATAGGGCCTTGAGCAACCTGTTTTAGGAAAAAGTGTCCCTGCCCAAGGCTGGAATGTTGGAAATCGATGATCTATAAGGTCACTCCAATCCATATGATTCTATTTATATGAGTTTCTCCCCATTTAGTTATAAGAAGTAATTATCTATGACTTCGTATAAGGTCATGGAGTACTTATGCACATTCTCTTTTCTCTTTTAAAAAAGGCAAAATGATCTAGGTCTTTTACCTGTGGATATGGATGTCCTTTAAAATACAACCGTTATAAAATTGAAAACACCTCACCTTAAAAAGCAGTTCACTATAAAGAACTGTATCTTCTCCAAAATTTATTATAAAACAAAGTCCTTGAGGATATTTATTGGCTTTAACAAAGTTAGTGCAAGTAAGGATTTCAGTCTCTTTCCATCTGTTCTCAAGACCTAACACTTAGGATAACACCCATCTAATCTCATTTTCATATTCTAAATTATTTTCTTCTTTGAGATCAAAAAGGTAAATGTTGACTTATTAAAGTTAATTTCTATTCATGTCTGAATTCTGAGTTTGAGTTCCAGAAATAGAAACTATTACAATTATACTAAAAGCACAGAACAGGTGTGTGTGTATATATATATCTATATTACCATCACGGATTCCTAATTGCATAACCCTGCCTCTAGGCTTACCTATTCTTCAGGCAGCTGTGGTACCAAAAGTGTCTTTGRCAGTGCAGAAGGTGACAGCAGGATGGAGACCATGAAATGCTTAATATTTATCTTGACAGTGGGACCCAAGAATTTCCAGTGCTTGGAGGGAGTGCTGCATTCACTTTAAGAAAATGGGAATTTATGTTTATCAGCATATATGCTATAACCACCAATAKTYTAAGRAAATAAATTKYGTTATTTAGATGGRAAAMAAAAAAAAAAGTAAAACCAAATTTCCTCCACCTGCTCACTTTCTCTGAGTGATGCCTTTCTTCTGTGTTTGCTCACACACTAAGTTTATCCAACTTGGTAAACTCGTGGCTATACGACATAATTTCTGACAATATTACTTTCATGAAAACAGTCATTGCTGGCATGAGCAGACAGCCTGAAGCCCTAACATTGACTGGGAGTGTGATAACAGTGGTGCATTTGCAGYTGAGTCCTCTCCAAATGATCATATGGATTTAATGGAGCCCAGCAAGGAGCAAGCTGGTCCTGTTTGGCACTGCTGTATAAAGTCACTGTAGGTGGAACCAGAAATAGTTTAAAGCAGTCCTGCAAACACCATCAACTAKCTCTAATGAGCCAAGCAAATCCTAATCTCATAAAACTTAAACTTTTTTTGTCCTTTCATTGATCCTATAAAAACTTYAGAAATTAATAATCCAAATCTCTCTTTACTCAGCTTCCAATGTTGAATTGGTAATTGAGGGCTTAATGACTAATTTTATCTCCTTAAGAAAACTTAATTCTTCTGGGCTTTCAACAAAGAAGAAACAGTTCTGTTACAGTAATCTTTTGTTTTAATCTTGTAATACTGCTTCTAGAGGCAATTCAAACAGTCTGTAAATCCTCATTTTCTCATTTTCCTCATTCCCCTCTTTTCCTCATTGACTTTCCCACTCAAACTTCTCAGAAAAAATCAGCATACTAGTAAATTACGTATGTAGGAAAACAAGATAAATGTTAACTTCACTTTCATCATTCTTCTAYATAGACTTGTGACAATCACAAAAATTTCGTGTCTTTTCTACAGATGTAGAAAAAAAATCTGAAAGACTTAGAAAGAAAATCAGGTACACATTAATATAACTAAAGTATGTGACTTTTAAGCCAGAGGATTCTGAATTTTACCTTTATAGTATATTTTCTTGAGCATATTAAAATATATTAAAATAATGATCTTATTGTTCATATGAAAATGTCTAAAATTTGATTAAATTATGTGGAGCATGAGATTGAAAAGACATGGGGTTATGTTTGGATAAAACATGGGGTTATGTTTGGATAAAATATTCTCTTCTAGCTTTTGGACTCATACTATTAATGTATGTCAGGGTAGCTTTGGCAGAAGCAGGTAAAAGAATTAAAAAAAAATAGGAAAAAAGAAGTACACTGAAGACAAGGAAACACAAATAAAACAAACATTCTGGTTCTGGATACTGTTAAAATATGCCTTGACATTTGGAAAAAGCATGTAAAAATAGCTTAGCCTACCCTTTTCCCATAAACAGCAAGTGCTGAAGAGAGAAGAGCTCTTACCACAAAATCCAGGTTTTATTATAACAGAAATAGGCATGAATAATACTTTGAAGAAGCTTACTTTTAAAGTACCTATAAAAAGAAAACTCAAGGTTAAACAGAACAGGAATAAAAGATTTTTATATAATTTTTTTATAATTTTTTTAAAATAAATCTTTCCAGCCATGTTCTTTTGTGGATGTTTACTGTGAGGCTGGGGAGGCACAGGAGCAGGTTGCCCAGAGAAGTTGTGGATGCTCCATCCCTTGAAGTGCTYAAGGYCAGGTTGAAAGGGGCTTTGACYGACCTGKTCTAGTGGAAGATGTCCCTGCTGGGCAGGTGGGTTGGAACTGGACAGTCTCTAAGGTCCCTCCCAAACCAAATCATTCTATATTTCTTCTCACAGGTTTATTCCCAGTTTTACTGACTTCTGAATTGCAACAAATCTCAGCTTCTTCCATCCCAAAGAATGTTTTGTCTTCGTCTGCTCCTTTGCTGTATACAGGAATTCTTTTTCCCATGGGAACWAGTGACCACAAGAGGAAGAAGAGAATTCTCTGCTGCTTTATGGAGAGTGCTCCTTGACATACGGTGTAGAAAACTGGTTGCCATTTATTCAATCTAACATGACTCAAAATAAAACAGTAAAATTTTTACTGTTCAGTTTACTACAAGGTTACACTGAAAAGCTGGATGTTTCTTTTATATAATCACAGAAATATTTTCYCCAGAAAAAAATCCACATGATTTCAGCTTCTCAAATTAACATCAATTAACAAGGAATTTAGCAAATCACTGAAAAGAAGAAATCACTAGCAATGTACTACTTATAACTAACTTTGAASTTCTAGAGAAATTAAAATTTAAATTTTTACTTTCCAGCCATTTGCTGCACCATCTTCAGTACAACCAAGTCTTGCAGAGGAACATCTATGTTAATGTAATTTATGTCAAATGCTACTAGCCGAACTTTGGTTTGGAGGAGGTTTTTTTTGTTGTTGTGGTTATTTTTTTTTGAAGGCTGATTATTAACACGTTATGAAGTTATTTTAGTTAAGTAAAATACTTTACTTATTTTTTTTATTATAATGTGGTATTGCTGGTATGATTTATTTATGTCTGCCTCTGGTTCTAGTTCTGCTAGAATTTGATGATTCCACATAAGCACGATTCTCTGTGACTCTTTGGACTGTTGCCGAAGATGATGATGATATCAGTTTGAGTGACTCAATATATGTAGTGCTGTAAAATAGCTTGACACTCTTTCTGCTTTTGTTCTATTAGTTTTATTGTAGTAAAACCTCACAGGAAAAAAGAAGGATGCCTGGAAATATCCTTGAAGAGAGGATTGTTTTCCCACAAATGATGAAATTTAGATTCAGTTTTGAAAATGGGATGTGGAAAAACCTTAGCTGTCATTGATCTTACCATAAATTTAAACATTTAGATTTTTTTTTCTCAAGATCATTGAAAATCCAACCGCATTAACCACTTTACAGTGCTCTTTTGTCTAGTAATTTCTTCCTTTGTGTGAGGCACAGAAAGGGCTATTATAAATCATRGCTATACATTTTAAAGTCTCAAAATTATACTGCGTTTAGAGTTCTCTTTATTGCTTACCTCTCCAAGCATGATGAATTTCCAAAACATGAGTTTAAACACAGCTTTGGCTTTAGATATGCTGAAAAGAAATGATTTTGAAAATAATTAAGTGTTTGGAAGCTACTGGCAAAGTAATCATGCCCTGTTGTAAAATAAAATAAGACACAGATCAGACTGCACTGGAGTGTTTGGAAAGGAAGCTTGCTCCCTATTTTAGAAAAAATGTGGTAAAGGACATTTTTCAATCTGTAAGCTTTTTGTGAGAAATCCCAAGAAATGTCTCATTTACAATCCCTTTCCATTACAATTTCTTGGAATTCCTCTCTACCAGTAGCCTKCAGCAGGCCAATTAAAAGAACCCTTTCAATTGTATTACATATTAATAGGAAATAAAATATTTATTCTTATTTTAATAAAAAGTAACCATTATATCAAACCTGGGGAGGCTTTTGATAGATTTAACAAAAATTGTAACTTTGACCTCTTTGTGTATTGCATATTTTTATATGACGTCCTCTGAAATACTGTAAACCTCTTTTATGTGTATGTTTGTTTATTAGATAAAATGTGATATATGTTTTCAAATTAGTTAAATATTTTACAGAAGATTATTTGTTCTGCAAGTCTTTCCTTAAAATTTTTATCCTTCACAGAGGGAAAGACTTGATTATAACAAACCCCACCATTGAAACCCTACTGATTCCTTCTTTGTGTATGACAAAATGTGTTGGATTAAAGAACCTGAGAATTGTACTTTCAGCAAAGGTTGCCTTTCAAATTGGATTTTAATTGCCTGTTTTTCATGTTGATCAGTTATTGTGAGAATGAATAGGTGAACTTAAAAGCCTGTGCTAAAACTGTTCACCTCCTTAGTCTACCTATAAAGCAAAAAGCAAGACTAAGGGAAGGGAATCATTATGATCATCAGGTTAGCAGCTTCTAGTCTGATCTTTACTGATTGTAATCAAGCTCCTTATGCTGGCAGAAAAAAAAAAAAAAAAAAAAAAAAAAAAAACCGTTTACTTTCAAAGAAACTGTGATTTTATGATTTTTTTTTTTTTACATATAATTTGTTTATGTTAAGAAAACATCCTAATTTTGTGTTAGTAATGTTACATACTTTAGTCCTTTACTAAACTGTAACTGTCCAAATGGAATAGATTATTTTAGGAATTCTGTAAAGATCACATCGGCAAAACAGCTTTGTTACATCAGAAGAGTTCCTCTTAAGAATAGGGTTAGATGGGAAGTAGAAGGAGTTTAATAAGAACATAAGCTCATATTCTTTGACAAAACTTGGTCATTATTTAATCATTTGACTTGCACAATTTCACTGTCCAGTCAGTGGCTTTTCTAGCTCATTCAGCTTGGTTTTCCCCTGTAAAGGCAAAGCATTAGTTTATAGCATCCCTCCCTTTCTTCAGCCATTGAACTGATAACATTTAATATTGAAGTTGTCAGCTTTCAGGGTCAGCCAACTCCATGGCTTTTGTAAAATATTGCTCAAGAACAGATGATCAGAACATATACTGTATTTGTAGACTTTAAAAATTATTTTAAATATGTTACCTGACAGTCATTAATTTAGGACCTTCTGCAACCTTGTCTTTAAATTGCAAGATCTGTAAGTCATATATCTAAATAAATGTTGACTCTTCCTCACTTATGTAAGTAAAGTGCCAATAAAAGAGGAAGAAAGATACCATACTAGCATGAAAATAAATAACTTAGAGTTTAAAAAAAAATTGTTACCTTTGAGCAAGTCCTTCCCAACTCAGCACAAACTAGAAGCTTAGACTATGAGGAAAAATAGTCAATACAACCATTTGCTTAGTCACAGAGATCAAAGTCATARAAGTAAACATATAGTTAACTTAATGAATCACTGTAAATAGTAAATCCTCGAGTAACAAATTGTGCCTATTCATTAAGCATGTGATGTGATTCAAGTTTTTTTCTTTAGTGACAGAGATCCTCCATGACTGGAAGAAATGGCAGGTAAAAACCCTAATTGTCAGGTACATAATGTAAGTCAATGCAATGTGAGTGTGAAACAGCATGCAAGGTTCAAATTCAAAAAGYAAAACATAAGCATCCATAATTTTAAATTAAATCCTTTTCACCCTATCTTTCCTAATGCCAGCAGTGTTTAGGTTGTTTGCCTAGTACCTCAGGCACTAGATAATGTTTGATTACCTGTGAATTAAATGAAGYRTGCTTTTAATTAAATTTACACTGCTAGGAGCATTTAGATTCAATGCATTTGTTCATAGGAGACATCAGTATGTTCCACACCTTTGAGAAGGTATTATTGTTACCTATATTATTATTATTATTAATTATTATTATTATTATTATTATTATTATTACCTATATTATATATTATATTGTAGTATATATGTTTTTATATACTATTCCTGGTATTGCATATCTTGCTTTACTGTTTCATACTGGATCTGTGTGTAGTAATCCTAAGCCCATAGTCCAGTGTTCTGTCTTTACCCCAGTGTAAATCCCACATGTTCAGTTTTCATTTTGTCACTTGGTGTTTTCCCAAAATAAATTGCTTGATGCAATACATCTTTTCTCCAGGGTGTTGCCACTTGCTTTCTCCTTTGAAAGAGGACTGTATCCTGCAGTCCAGTTAGAAGAGCAAACAATGTAAGATACTTCTCTCAGTTTTTTTGGGGAAAGGGGTGGCCATATTCCCTGTAATGAAAGAAAGAAGACAACCTCAAACAACCTCACAAGAACTGGCTTGAGGAATTGCTTGTTTGGCAGGGAAAGGTGAGGAAACTTTCTCAACACACTCCTTATTGTTGGATTTTGTCTTAGATCCCCATTCACCTTCCAATATTGCTATAAAAGCAGCTACTGTAACTGTTATTTGACCACCTTGAGTAAAATTCTACTCGTGTGCACATGAACAGTTATTTGTCTCTGAGGTTTTTGTTTTATGGCCTTTATTCTTTTGGCCATTTATCAACTAAAATGTGCTTATTGCTTATTACTGCAATATCGTAATAAGTAATAGCCCATTTTTCTACACACAATCCACTTATATAAATGAAAACTTTCCATTTTTTAGTAATATAAATGAAAACTTTCCATTTTTTTTAGTAATATTACATACCTTAGTCCTTATAACATGTAGACCTGTCATATGCTATACTCTTTTGTTCAGCATTATCAAAGTTCCTTGAATGCTGATTAGAAGCATTTCAGTACACTGTGTTTTTTTACTTTGTGTGTACACTTTGTACAGTAAGCGAAAGAGTGCTAAATTTTTGGTTGAACTGTAGATTCATGAAGGAATGCATATTCAGTTTGACCAAAACTATTAGAAAAACTATAATGAAAAAAGCAGCTGAAAATATCAAACCCAAAAATATTTGAAAGTTTTTACTTCTCAGGAAAACAAAAAAATGTTTCAGAACTAGATTGTATTCTGCTAACAGTCAAAATMGGTTATTATCTCAGACTTGGAAGATATTAAACTTTCTTTCCCTTTTCTCTGGTTTCAACTTTCCCACTGTAAATATCTTTGCACTTACTGTACTTATGATTCAGAGAATAAACTACAGAAATAGCAAAGTTTATCCTCTACCTGTTTTTAAAGTCTCTCTCTGCTAAGAACATGTAGACATAAGATCAGGGGTATCTATTCTATCCTTGATGCATGAGCATAAATCCTGTAAGGTTTATAGGAATTATGTACATACTAAGTAAAAACTACCCCTGTGGGGTAGTAAAAAGGAGTCTGGTGAAATCAGTGGAGAGAGAAATGTCAGTGCCATACATTTAAAGAGTTCTGAATTGTCTGGGAAAAAATATATCTCACTTCTTAAAGAATATTGTGAATTCCCACATCATCAAACCCCATGTTTTTCTCCTTTAGGAACGATTTCCTCACAATGGCTTTTCTCTGCAACTTCGCCAAAGGAGATAATCTGTATTTTGACTTAACATCCAGATTTCTACATCACATAAAACAAGGTCATGAATTGTTCAGAGCCATCAATTTAATGTTTATTCCACTTCTGTGGAAGACTGTAGCTTTCCCATCTCCAGTAAGTCACTTACCAGTATAGCAGCAGTAATAAAAATAAGAGGGTTTTATTCTATCTTTTTATTCTATTCATATCATATGTTTTCTTTTGCCCTATGTTGCTTTCTGAAGGCAAACTATTTCACAGAACTGTTCAACTTCACCATTTGTCAGAACTTAAGATTTCATTAAAGAAAACTCAAACTAAAACTTGGAAATGGCTTCTAATAAATAGAAATGCAGGTATCTTCTGGGTCATATGTTGGTTTTAAGTAGAAACAATTTCTTTTATTTCAGGGTTTTTCCTTTTTTTTTTTTTTAACTGTCTACTGAAAAATAGCTTCTAATATTATATGTGACACTGCTTTTCAAGAAAATTATTTTCTTTTGGCATTTTGGCCTCATTCTACATTATTATTGTCTCTTTTTGGCATTTCTTTTGCATAATTCAACAGTACAGTCTGCAGTGAGTAAACTATATTTCAAGAAAAGAGAGCATCCAAATCCCTGTGCTCAGGGATGTTTTACAAGAATGAAACTGCAGGCTATGTTCTATAAGTTAATACCAGGGAATGCAGAGCGATGAATAATGGTGATCATAAAATACATCTGAATTACATTTTCCTGCTCTGCGTCAGAGCCTCGTGCAGTCAGTGCTGTCCATGATGGACAAATGGACAATTTATGACAGAAACTTTACAAATTTGTGGCTTTCCCAAGGTTCTCAGGCTGCAACTTCCACATAGCTGGACAAACATTACCTGTTTGGTCCAACAAAGTCACAGGAGATGTTTTGGGTGTTTGGCTGCAGGATAACTGTGCTGCTGGTGCTGCCTGTTTGAGAGAACATTTGAGAAATGAACTGAGGGGTATTTGTAATCTTTCGGTATGTGCCAAGACCTTTTTCCCTTTACATAATTTGGGTAACTTTTGTAGTGCACTGAAGAGGTAATAAGAATGGGCACAGAGCAGCAATTCAGGTTTCTTATGCTGGTGACCTTCTTTGGAAGGAGATAAGTGTGCACCTCCCTGGAAGAGAACCAGAGAGAGAACAGAAATTCAATAATGTTCTCTTGAATTTTTACCTGTCCTAAGCCAACCTTTCCAGAGTATTTGCTTAGGCTAATAAGAACAAGCCACACAGATTTGAAAGATGATTCTTCAAGGATGCAGTCCAAGGTAAGACTCAATCCTCCTGGGTCAGGCAGCGGAGGACACAGCAGAATTCCACCAAGCTGCATCAGAGGCAGACTGCTCCAGAGATCAAGGTCAGCCAACAGCTGAGGATGGCAATGAGGCAGGCAAGGATGGAGATGTGGCTACCAAACTCCATCCCCACGGTCTCCTCACCTGCTCATGGTCAGCAGGGCAGGTCTGGTGTCAGCAGGAGTTGAGAGCCCCACTGGGGTCTGTAGCAGAGAGGTCCCAGCGCTGCTGTGGCACAACTTGGCCAGGACAAGGGACAGTAACCCAGCCAGACAGAACTGCAAAGCAAGGCAGGGACACCTCACTTCTCATTCTACACAGCTCTTCCTGCATAGCTGGGAACCTGAGGTCACATAACTGCACCAAAATCTAGACTTGAGCCCAGGCAGCCAAACCTCTGGGTGATTGAAGGGAGAAGAAATTGCACCCATGGCTTAAAGACATTTGGATTTCAAAAGTTACAGCAGGATTTAATGTCAGCCATGGTGGTAGATACTGAAAACAGAACTAAAGCAAATGTTATCATCCTCCAGTTTTTATATAAGTGTGTAACCCCAACCGACCTGAAGGTGCAGGCAATTTTGTTTGTAGTTCTTGTCACCAAGAGATGGCGATTGATGGTGGGAGGGGGGAAATGTGCAGCTCTATTTTGTAAATATTAAAGGGAGAGTATTTCCATGGAGTCATGTCTGCAAATCAAGCCTGAAAATTCTTACACAAATTTACAAGTTGTAAATTATAGATCTTATTATCTGCCATGAGGAAATCTATCTCATCAATTTATATCATTAGGAGACAAAAAAATATTGTTTTTGCATAATTTTCATGCTTCAAATAGGTACAAAGCAATCACGATCCTTGTTAAAGCTGCCAAAAACTTTGTGATCAAACTCAGATTCAAACTCAGATATTTGGCAGTTTATATGAAATACAAATTTAGATTGGATTCACTGGCTCAAGGAAATAGGATGATCTCTTCAGGGCTGCATACCATTTTAATGTGTGACACTATTTTTTTCAGCTCAGAGAAAGATGAGAACTTGTATGTATTCGCTTTGAAAATCAAAAGAGATTAAAAAAAAAAAAAAAGGGGGGGAGAATTTTGCCAGAGCTATTCTAAAATAGTGTTGAAATTCAAGTAATCTGCATACCTGTATAAAAGGAACAGCTGATATCATTGAATGTGTTTTTCAACTCATCTGCTTCAACAGATAAAACTGATTCCAGCCAGCTTCAACCATGGACTTAGCTATGCACCAGATGCAAATTCCCAAACAGAGGTTTCAAGAACATTCATATAATATGAACCTGTTTTTCACAGCCCAGTGCATTTACAGCTGAATAACAGATGTTAAAAGGAAATTAAGGCACTGAGGGCCAGAGCTGGATTATCAACTCCCAAAACTGGCCTGGGCTTCAAGTAGTGCAACCATGTTCCTGCCAAGTCAGTGAATGTAGGATATGAATTTGGCTTGTGTTCAAGTCTTACTGTGTGAAAGCCAACCATCTCTGTCAATCAAAAGACTGATGGATCGCAAAATGGTGTGCAATTTTAATTTGATAGGAAGTTGGAGATGAATTTTGATGCCCGAAATATACACTTACTGTTTTAATGCAATGTAACACTGAAGATGAGAGGATTAGAAAGAAAAGTAGGAATGTGCTCAGGTATACTAAGGTAATTGGTGACTCTGTACTTCTATTAGTTTCTTTATATGTAATAATGGAATGTGGTAAATGCAAAAGTATATTAATACTCAAACTGGAAGAGAAGACCATCACAAAAAATACAGCCACTGCTACAATGCTTTCCATCATTTACATTTTAATAGTAGACACAGAGTCTTGTTGAGACACTGCTACATTTGAAAATTATTGGTAAAATTTGTCCCTTAAGGTGATAGATACTGTCACCTATGTTCAATGACCACTTTTATTGTACCTTTGTTGTATAGCAACAGTAGAAAGAGATTTGCCTCTGCTGATACACTTTTCTTCTATCACTTTTCTTCTATCACTTTTCTTCTTGCTCTCCTTCAGATTGCACTTCTTGGATTTGTTGACCAGAGATCCTGGTTAGGAATGTATTTTCCAGGCTGTGTTAGCTTCTTTCATTAGTATTATGGGGTCATGTAGAACAATGGGAACAATAACTCAAAATTTGTATGTGTTGTCACTTTATACTGAAGAAAGTTGATTTATTTTTTGAGATTTTCAGACAAATGCTGATTTAAGTTCAATGTTTTCATTTCTGGTTAGGCTTAAAGGCTTAACTATGAATTTTTGGATCCTTTCACTCAATTTTTTAGCATAAAAAGTGCTAACAGGTGACCATGTATTACAGCTAGTAGCATTTTTARGGGGGAGGTGTGGATGGAAGCAGATGGTTATGTTCCTGAAGGTGTAGAGAAAAGAAGAAATCCATTAGGTGGTGTAATTTTCTATCCCAGTTCTTTTGCAATTATTGTAATGAGAAAAAATTCCAAATTGCTTTACAGTGTACTGTGAATAYTTCCTCATGAAAACATTCAATGTTAACTATACAAGTAGTAATCCCACTCAAAACATTTGATGAGGCATTTAACAGCAGTTTTGGAAAGACATTAAGTACCCTTGGCTTGAATTTTCCTTTCTGCTGGTTCAACAACAAATAAGCCAAATAATCACAAAGCTGTTAATTCACACATCCATATACTCAGGATGAGAGTATTTAGACTAAGAAACTTAGGATGGCTCCAGTCTAACTTAACTATACTGATCTGAGCTGTACTGTATTTCAATTTTCAAATGCACACTTAGTGCAGGCAACAAATAATTAAAGTCTGTTGCAATGATTTTTAAAAAGCCTCAGCTAAAATGTATTGATGTCCTAAAGAGGTTCTCTGTTATTTTTGATGAAATGGTTTCTCTTAATATATTTTAGGGCAAAATGTAATAGTTCAAGCTATCTGCAATTCTTGTTTAGGTTAAGAAAGTTTAGATATTTGCTTTGTTTTGAGCTAGAGCTGGAACTCAGCTCTGAGGGTGTGAATTACAGCTGATTAATTTTATGGCATCAGAAAGGACAATCACTGAGATACTTTAAACACAATCTCCTCTATGTAAAGTCTGAAATCCATTAAATTAGTATATGATTGGCTAGCTAAGTTTGGAACTTGAGTAGAGTGTTTAAAACACAGAATATAAGAGGGATTTCCTAATGAAATTCTTGAAAATACCCATAAAATCTCATTCAAGAAACCAAACAAATAGAATCTGATAATATTTTATAGAGGTACTGCTCAGCCTCTCATTAACATAGGAAAAAAAACCACGAGCAAACCAATTGATTTAAAATGTCCTTTACTTTAAAACACTATTCTCCTTGACTTTATACCATTTAGATAAAAGTCTGAGTGGTCTGTTTAAAGAAAGGCTCTTTAATATAACTTATCCAAGTACCAATCCAAAGATGTCCATCTGGGAGAGGAATCATAGCCTACAATTCAAAGAGGATGATACTTTTGCAACCAAGGCAAAGCATGTTCTAGTCAGGTCTTGAGTGTGTTTTGTTGTAGAGATATTATGCTATTGGATGAAAATGCCTCAGAACCATTCCTCAGTCAGCTAAATTCCAAAATGTAAAAAGAAATGTTATGCTGAATTGAGAAGGACATGCCTTGTTGATTTTATCTGCCTGAGATATAAAGATTATTATCAAAGTAGTAAAAAAAAATTACAAAACCTAAAACATACCCAAAAGTATTTGTTCCCTGTAGAAAYTATAAACTTCCATTTCCTATTTAAAAGTAGAGTGTAGTTTTAATTTCTTAAAGGAAAACAATACTATTTATGTGTATTTTTATATTAACACTGTGTTACTCTGCAAAGTAATGTTTGTAAACATATTGTGAGCTTTGGTGAACACTTTTATTGAGGAACTATGCCCAGCATGTACTGAGGTACACTGAAGGCAGTCTAAGAAAGAGAACAATAGGAACTATTAAGTTTTGGTAATGAGTTCTCTTTTGAAGGTWTCCCATGTGAAGTGTTAAAAGAAASAAAATTCMATTTTTGGTTAGTTTAGTATWTGACTYAACATTAGAAGACTATTTTGTAACATGATTTTATTGAACCTTTTTCATTAGTTTTCATTACAATGGCATTACTCAACTAATCTTCAGGTAATTAGCCTCTATTTACCTTGGTAAACATCTGCATTGGAACTCGCAGGAAGGAGATGTAGATATTATCTCTGTCCAATCACAGATCATCAGTGGATGAGCTATTGCATGACAAATGCTAAGTGTAAAAGGTATGGTGACTTAAATTAGTGCTATCTCATCAGAAACAATAGTGCAAAGACAACTTTTCAAAGAAATGTGCCCAAAGTTATTAAAAGGAGCTGATTTTTGAAAGAATCCTTTCTTTACAAACAATCCTGAAAGTATACAGTAGCAAAGACAGAAGTTTTGGATAAGTTTACATCATATCAATGGGTCTATAGAAAGACAAATCAGATGACAACATTTGGAAATTAAGGGCCAGATTCACTAATCTAAATATGGTCCCTATGTGCCATTCAGCTGATCTTAAGTGGGTGAGATGCAGAAAAAAATCCTTAAGCAGAGATCCCTGACATAAGGCAAGCTAACTAGTTTGCAGGACACTTGAAGAGGTGGGGTGGTGTAGGGTGTGCATGTGGGGGTGAGATGCTGCAGTGTTTCTCAACCCTTCTTTGCACTGGAAAATCTGGCAGTCAGCTGATGAAGGGTCCATTAAGGATCCTGCAATGCTCTAGGAGGGAAGCTACAAAATAAGAGCTCTAAATGGTGCATAATCACAGTGACAAAACTTTCTCCTGGATTCCCCACTGCGCTCTGAGCACAGGCAAATATCACACTGCAATTTGGTAGTTACTATTCTTTGTGGTTTAACTGTGCTGGACGCTGCATTACTCTCTCAGCATGAATTCCATCTGCCTAGCTGCTAATGTTTATTCTTGACACTTCAGTAGAATATAATGTGCCTGAAAACATCTGAAAAATAGTATATTACTCTTTTCTTGAACAGGTGTGTTCAAGTAGTGTATCACTACTTTTTTTTTTTTTTTTCTTTTTTTAAATAAGTATCACTCAAACAGCTGCATATGATCTGTTTTCTGCCCTTCCTGAAATGGACCTATATGGACCTCTTGGTGGTGTTTCTGAGCAGCTAAAAGCTTTTTAGAGCTTCTCATTATCTGAGGGAATTTATTAATCTAGCCTCTTCTGTGTTTTTGAATTCTTCTGTCCCTTCCTGTGAAAGAAGGAAAAAGGAAGAATGGAAGAAGATTCTGGTTCTTGAGTGTTGTAAGAACAAGGGATGATTCTCTCCTTGCACAKGCTGCCTTACACCGCCTGGTTGGGAAAGCAGCAGACACCAGCACCAAAGCTGATGTTGTTTCAGCATCAATTATTTCTCCCTTGTTTTTTGATTGCCTGTGGCTGCAATTCTTTAATTTGATTTGATTTCGTCTCACAGGTCTGAAATACTGTGAGAGGGTTACCCTGAGTTTCAAGCATCTTTACTTGCATTTAAAAGTCATATAGGTTTGACAAGAAGACATTTGAAGTAATTYGTAAAAACCTGTAAAAGGTTTGCTAAAAACTTTTAAAGCCCTGAGGATATTTAGGAAAGATTTACAAAATTGATTTAAACTAGAATTAAATAATGACCTAGATATAGATTGAATCACAATGTCCATGTAAGATGTTGTGGTTTAACAATGCATTAATAACTAGTATAAAATGTAAATTTGCTTAGGTTTAATCATAGAAAAAACATGGTTTAAAGCCATATATGCTCTGAAATTTAGGTTAGGTGCCCAGATTCATTATTGTTTTTCAGCTCACACTTTCCTCAGGCAATATATCAACATATTTTTCAAATACTTTGCAGATTAGCATTGATTAAATACTTTACTAGCAGTTCTTAGAAATAATTGCAAGAAAAAAGGTGATTTAGAAAAGAAGGCATAGTGTGAGAATTCTGGGGAACATCATAAGAATGTTAAGAAAGTTAATGGCTTTCCAGATAAACTATTTTGTAAAACTCTGTAGTTGGAAAATTATTTCCTTTTCCCAATTATTCCATTTCAGGGAATTATATTAATTCTGCAGAAAAATCATCAACCAGCTAAAATACTTCCATTAGAGAAAAAATACCTTAATGATTTACAGTGTCTAACACTTAGTGAAGAATCAGCTGCACTGTTTATCTTACAGCACCTCTCTCATTTAYAGTTCTAACCATTGTAATATTTATTTGCTTTGTTTCTCAGTTTTATCTCCAGCTTCCATTTAAAATCAGAAACTTCATTTTTATATATTTTTAATTTGAACTCTTCTTGTTCTAAATTAGTTATCCATGAAGATGGAAGCAAATAGGCAAGCAAACACTCCCCAAATAAACATATTTTAATGTTTATGTCTCCACATAAAATTAAAATAAATTTACATGTTGCATGAGTATTTATGAAAACCAGTACAGTTTGGGTTCCTGAGACTGGAGTTCACCTCATGTGGAGAAAGGGGCACCAATGCTGCTGGTAGAAGGGATAAAGATGTGTAATGTGGAATCAATGAAGTGTTTTGTCACGGCTCCGTTTCTTCCCATTGACTTCATGCAGCTTCATGACTGAGGCTGTTGGGATCCATAACTGCTGAGAAACTCACACATGGGTGGGTTTCCAGCATGCCTGCACTGCCTTGGAGAAAACCCAGCAGAGGCTTGAAGGTCACAGTTAAAGCTTTGAAGTGGACTTTCTACATCTGTTGGGATCCTGATGCACACCGCGGTGCCAGGTCTGCAGATATTGGATTTCTAAACTTCCCCACTCTCTGGATGGAAAGTCCTTGTTCTGGYAAGGCTGCCCAAGGTTTTTAGATGGAGACTAAAAATCTAGAAGGTGTTGGCTTTTTGAGAAGTGCCTGTATTAGGATTGCTCCAAGGGTGGGAACAGCTTGTCAAGAGCATTCATTTTGCTGCAGGAGCCTTCAGTCTTGTGTTCTTCAGTGTCTGATAGTAAACCAGTTCTTTTGCAGGTTCATGTTACAAAACAAGTTCATTATAAAAAGACAGCTGATTTTCCCTTACCTTAACTCCCAGCCCAATCTGAACAAATAATTTTGATATAGAAAAGAAATAAAAGACATTGTTACCAGAAGGTAGAATTATATTTTAGGCCTGATTCAGGGACAAAATCTTACAGGCAGGCTATAATCAGAAAATAATAGCTACATTCCTGTGAAGCAATGTTATTTAATCATTGAGTTTTAAAGCATATTGGCTGTTACATCACCATTTCCTTGGCTGAGTCAGTTCCTTCTCAGTTGGGGACCAGACAAGGGCATGGGTACGTAAATGCAGAGTCCTATTTAATCTTCCAAGACGTAGTGAGGCTGCAGGCAGCTTGGAGTGCTGGGGAATTTCACACCCCTTCAGTCAGAACAATCCAGCATGAAAGCAGGAAATGTGTTTTCARTGGATGGAGGCTGGGTAAGCAGGAAAAGATAATCTCACTGGGAAAACTACTGTTACTATTTCATTGTGAGGAGGTRGCCACCTTCAGAAATGTATTGTTGTCATAGGAGTCTATATTAAAATAATACCTGATTCAGACTGAATTGCTGTCAGTGATGTCAATGATGATTCTGAGAATGTAAAAAGTAGTAAAGTCATAAGCCCTACACAGTGATTGCAGATTGGCCAACTACTGTCACTGCAATGGCTGTTATCTAATCAAACATATAATTTGTTTGAATATATCAGGCCATTCWAAATCCATTAGGTTTATTCTGGTTGCCTGTAACCTAGCTGACCTATGGCTTGACTCTCAACTTAACCTTGTTGTACTGTGAGGTATAAATCAACTACTCTAAATAAGCATCTATTGAAACAAAGTCTCTGAAATCAGAAAAGGTGAAAATGGGCATAAGCATATTTCTGCCTTTGGATATTAGTTAATCTTACTTCTRCAGACAGGAACTGCACAGGATTCATTCTGGACATGGTGCAGATAGGAAACCAAGATGAAACCTAGGTGTCCAGAAAATCTGAAATCAAGCAATTGCTTAGTAACTGAGCAAGATGATGCAGTCCTCAGTAATTCATTTCCTTTACCTGACAGCTAACCTGTGGTGGCTAAATGTCTCTTGTTTAATGATATCTCTCTTTTTTTCATTCCAAAATGTAATCATATTTGATGTTGATCCAGATAATTCACCAACATTTTAATCTGGGAAAAGATTACTTTTCTGCTTAAATCTTTCATGTAGTCTCAGCTGTGTGCAGCAGTAAATAGAAGCTTCCTTTCTGTATGATGYTCTGTGCACTTAAACCACTGTTTCTCGCTGTAACCATGTGCTAGTATGGGTAATTTTATTTTTTTTTAAGACATTGCCTTTTAGCAGTAAAATAAAATATCAGCAAGTCATCTCATCTTGGTAGTTAAGTGTCTTCTTTTATTTGCCCTGCTAAAGAACTGATACACATTTAAAAAAACACCTTGAAGGGAAAGTTCACTATCCTTTTAATATTTTTTTGTGCATTTTTCTCCAGTATGCCTTATTTTTTCAAGGGACACCCAAGCAACTGTTCCAACTCACTTTCACAGGTTGATGTTAATTATAATTGAAAAACCACAGCACCACTGTGAGAAGACAGTTCGTGCTGCAGTAGGTTGGAAAATGAAAATTATAAAGTATGTAAGTAAGAGGAGTTGATGGGTATCAAAGAAACTACTTCTTTTGGTCAGTGTGAATTGAATACATATATAATAAAGTGTACCTTTGCACATTCCTGCTGTGATTTATCATTGAGTAACCTACACTCTGCTCAACTCTGGATAGTCTCCATAGAGCATAACTTAGTGACAGTAAAGCTAAGCTTTAGCTGCAATCAAAGCTGTATGAGGCTTTCACATTTTGCAAGTCACTTCTTTGACCTGGAATTTTTAATCTTTTTTTTCTGGCAGCAGCCTAAATAATCACCTTYCTTTGCAATCACTCTTCAGATAAAACATTAATGACATTTCACATTTTCWCTCTTTCCATTTCTTTGTTAAAGTTGTTCATGAAAGAGGGTAGAGACTCCCCTAATAGCAGTCCTCTTTTTCTGATGTGTGAAACCAAAMTCAGTAACTTCTTTGTGCTTTATACTGATGACAAATGAACACATGTCTGAATGTCACCACCTGTATTTGTTTCTGCCTGGTCAAGATCATAAAAGATCATTTAAATTGCAAACTTACTTGTGATCTCCTATCCCAAAGATCCCATATGGGTTTGATAATGTTTTTGTAAAATACTGAGAAGTAAGAAAATCTCCCTCAAATCCTTGTAAATCACTGTCAAGGAGGTACATCTCCACTATATGAAGACTTTCCCTGTGATTTCAGGATGTTGGAATGACATTTTTTTAATAGATTCAACAGAAATACTTGTGTCATATAGAAGTATATTGAATTTATGTTGTGTCTATATTTCTCTGCTATTTTTATTAARGGATTGTTATATTATCAACATTGCTGTCATCTTATTATAGCTTATTGACTTTCTCTCACAGTCTAGAAGTGTTCAATAAAACTTGTCACTCTTTAAAACTTATATTCTTGCAAGTATAGCATTCCATTGAAACAGGCAAAGTGAAAGGACAACTCTATTTTTGATAGAACAGTAAATACTTAGCACAAGAAAGACTGTATAAAGTACCCAAGAATTGGAATAACACTCTCTTTTAACAGCTGTTTTTTTAAACTACAAAGAAAATATCCATATCTGTCCCTGTGCAAACAGAGAAGTGCAGAAACAATTAAAACACTTACAAGTGGGATTCTGTGTTACTGAATCAGTCTGAATGACACTGCAAGAAACAAGAAATTAAAAGCCACCATAAATGGTCTATGAACTCTTAATGAAAGAAAGAATCAATGGGATTTCTTAGCCAAAAACTTAGAACGCGAAATTCTTGATAATCCCCTTTTCTGGAGGCATTGGTCCCCTATATGCCTTTTCATAGGAATGATATCCTGCCAGCATTTCAGTGAGAGCTCCTTGCTGGGCAGTGGCTTACACACAGCACACACACTGCTCTGATATAAATTAGTGCTATGCAATTTAAGTTTAAATGTGTATAAATAAGCAGAAGAGGCAAGAGGGTAGTTTTTTTCCTTGGGAGATGTGAGGCCCTCCCTTCAGCAGAAGTCTGGAACTTGAAAATGTCCTTCTCAATAACTTAGTCTGACTCTCCCCTGCACGGAACTGACTCACCTATTGAAAGTGA
This sequence comes from Malurus melanocephalus, assembly GCF_030028575.1. NCBI lineage: Eukaryota > Metazoa > Chordata > Aves > Passeriformes > Maluridae > Malurus > Malurus melanocephalus. The sequence continues at coordinate 2,590,952 of NW_026623278.1, forward strand.
AAATTATTCTTTTCAGCATTTTACAATACAGAATATAGAATATACAAAAAGCTTTACCTGTGTGTGAAAGCTGAATGCACACCCCTCCTTCCCGTCCTGCCTCCCCTCAAGAGACATAATATCTGTTCAACAAGAGGTGACTCAGTGCACTTAAACCACAACTTGAGCATATATCCCATGTTAGGCTAAAAGAAATCAGACCTGAGAATGGGACTAGGAGCCATCTGCTCTTGTTTGAAATACCCACAGTAAAAYGATCATATAAACTGCCTTTATACTCAGGGGAACAAAATGAGCACCCTGAGAGAACTATTATTCCTGTAAGATTTTACAAATTACTCTTCATGATTCAAACCTATTCCTTCAAGTTTCTRTTAATTTCCCTGATGAGACCAATGTGCTTTTCCTCAGCAAATACATCTTTTCCCTGCATATTGCCTGTGTAGGACATACACAGGAGGAGCTCACACTCCCTTGTAGGCTCCCCTCTGATACTGGAAAGCTGCAATTGGGTCATCCCAAAACCTTTTCTTCTCCAGGATGAGAAAACCCWATTCTTTCAGCCTTTCTTTGCTGGAGAAGTGCTCCATCCCTCTGATCATCTTGGTGGCTTCTTCTGGATATATCATGAAATTGTACAAAATACCGATATCTTAGAAGCAATAATATTATTTTAAATTATTGCTTTAGATTTAAGATTTTTAGTAAGTTATTCGAGAAATTGTATTTTAGTGTCCTTCGAAAGTTATACTTGAAAGTTCTTTTATTGCAGTAATAAAARACTATGTCAAAGAATTGCATGRAAGACAAACAGGATTGTGTCAACTRAGCACATGATAACATTATATATAAAGTTTCAGTTGCTCAGGTACATTTAGCATCAGGAAACAATTAACATCTGTGCTAGACCATCAAATCCTTGATAATGATATTTCTTGGGTAAAACCTTGAAATTCTAATGTTGTTTTTAAGCAAACATACACTATTACTAGTGTGCAATATTTTTTTTTTAATTGACATAAATGGGAATCTTTATAGGTTGCTTGCTAGTAACTACAAATTCGTGAACAGTTTGTTTCACATTTATGTTCCTGGAACCTTTTTAATCATTTCTGTGTGAACAAGAAAAATTGTTTTCTGAGTTCCTTGATTAAATAATACAAAATATGTATTTAAACATTTGCATCCACTACTTCTGTTATAAAATAAGCCCTCAAGGCCATGGTAATGTTTCTCTTTTTAACTGGGAAGTTCATTGGTATCACTGAATGTGTGCCTGAAAAAAATAGGAGAGGCTGGCTATTTTCAAGCAGATGTTGGTGGCATCCCTAATGTAATGCCAAGGAGGTCTGTCACAGAAATAATMAAAATTGTGGGAATTATACCTATGAGAGAAGGAGCGACCAATAGAGATTTCTACTGGTGTCCTGTTTTCAGTGTGGCACATATCTGAGTTTTGAATGCTCCAGGCTTCTTCCCAGAGTTTGCCAGCTCTGACTGCTGTTTTTTTACTGTACAATCCTTGGATGAGCWAGTGACTTCCAAGAAACTGTGTCTACTTGGAAAAAAAAGCAAGGCAACATGTTTAATTGAACTCRTGCCAAGAATTTTCATTCAAGATTCCTGAGATTTTCATTCGTTGCTGAATTTATCCTTTTGCTTTCTATAAAATATCAACTTTCTGTAAAATGAGAAAATGAGCTTCAAAATTTTGTAAACTCCTTTGGGAAATCTAGTACCTTGAGATTTGTAATGAACTATTGGGGTTAAAAAAAAAAAAAAAAAAAAAAAAAAAAAAGGGAAGGAAAGGGATAACGATTATGCTCTGTATAACCATTTCAATTGTCCATCCTGGAAAAGAATCACACATGAGGAGCAGTCTATGATGTAATATTCATTATTATTTGTCAAAAAATATCCTGTGATCATTCACAAATCAGGTCCAGATCTGTTTGAAAATACACGTGCAATTTCATTTGTAAAGTGACGGTGCTAGCATTGCCTTTTGCAATTTTAGTGATGCTAATGTAAGTGTAAAAACTATATCAGAATGTGTTAATTGCTTCAATAATTTCATCATTAGGAGATGAGGACATAAACGTGGTAGATATAAGGGAACATATCAGGTATAACAAACCATGTAATACCTGAGAATTAGTTCATTYAATGTTGTTGTATGCTATTAAAATGAAGAATTAAAACAAAGACACTGTTTCTAGAYGTCTCCTACATCAGTAAGGTTTAAAGGTTCCTCCTTAAAATTCTTCTTTCCATTGTTGAGAATTCTGCCAATGCAGCCAGTCATCACAAGACAATTTTTTCTTTGTTAAACACTGGGTMGAGTACTCCTTTAAAAATTAAAGATGGATGAGGTCTTACAAATTTCATTTCTGTCATTCCTTGGCTCTGTAATTCTAACATGAAGACCATAACCGAATTACCTCCCTTCTTGTATACCATAAATATATAAAACAATAATAAAATTTAAATTTATTGGCAAATGACACTATGAAAATACTAATTTGCAGCTAGAGAAAATCGCATGTGAAGGTTGAACTGTTGCAGTTGTCTCTGTATTTTCTYTTTGCTCGCTTGTATGTCTGCTGCYATCATCCAAGATTTTTGTTCATTTCTTGGTATAAACAGAATTCATCACATTATGACAGCAGTCATAAATACATTTGACCATACATTATGACACTTTAAGGAAGTATAGCTTCCATTCTCCATAAGATAGTTTTTCATGTTTAAAAAGTAACAATTTATTTATATACATTCTTGGCACCTATTACATAAAGCCATTTACCTATATTTTAATCAGAAAAAAATCTTAAACTCTGACTCCCTTACTGTTTTTAATGAGACCTCTTGTCCATCATTTTATCAAATAAAGAAAAGATTTGCTAGTTTTCTTAGCAATAATATGGTATCACAACTGYGCCTTACTAGATCATCAGCCTTTGAAATAGCAAGGAAAATAACAATCTAGATATTTTTCCACAGCAACTTTTTCATGCTAAGCATGAAGAACAGCCAACAYTTAGTTGTAGTCATCATAGGTCAGTTTTCAGTCACATCTTCTATCTATTGTACTTTTTCATAATGAATTTAAGTTTTAATAGCTTTTTAATACTGAAGTTTTTTAATAGCAAGTGTAATAGTGTATTTTCCACAAGGTAATTTTTAGTTCCTAATACCAAATCACTACTTCCCCTTTTAAAAAGCAAGTTATTCTGGAACTGAATTATATGAGATGACTCACTGCTAAATTTTATCTTCTCTAAGGTGGAATGCTTTCAAAGAGAAGTAGCTGAGAAGGTGTAATTACACATACTTTATTTTTAACCCATTTTCTTCTAATTTTTTGCCCACACTTCTCTGCTCTGAATAAGTACTGTCTCTTCATACTATGTATAACTTTAATCTCTTTAGGAGCTAAATGTTGGAATATTTGACACAGGGACTTAGGAAAAATTTCTTAAAGAAGAGTTCTGTGAACAGTTTGGGTGAATGATATATTACATTGCCCCAATGTTAACATTGTATCCATTTGTTTTATCCAAATGACACCCTTGGTCTTGAGCTTTATTTATGTTTGTTCTAATATTTTTGAGACACCATGAAAAAGAAAAATTACGACGTGCATGGAAAATAGAATATGGTCAGTCTTTAAATATAATTCCAGGCTTTTCAGGATGTYAAATTTTTTTTGCTAATTGATAATTTCTTTCATATGCATCTTCTTGCCATTGATCTTTGCCCTTCCATTTTCACTAATTTGAAGAGCTCCAGTGGTTTACAAAAGCTGCTAAAACCTACCTCTGTGCASAAGTAACAATGTAAAAATGCAAGTTTTCAACCTAAAATGAATGAATCTGCCTAAGGGAAGTGTTTATTTCTGTCTTTTATGAATAGAGTTGATTTAAACTTAGCTGTGATTTACAGAGGAGCTGACATTGACAAATGAGAGGATTCTTCTGGATAGACAATGTAGTGAAATCTTACCAACTACTGTTATCCAYCAGTAATAATATGGGAAATATTTGCAGGCCTTTTCATAGAAAGTTCTCCTTTTCCTCCAAGCTTCTGCTAGGACAATAACTACCTCTGGAAAAAAGAAAAATTGTGACATTTCAATGAGTCAGTTCCTTTCCTGATATTTAACTTTTTAAGACTGAGCCACAAGATAATAGCACTAAGGTAACTTTGTAATTTTCTGGGGGTTTTTTCTGCTTTTCTTAACCTTTCGACTTTCTAAATCTGTGCAATTTAYGTTACTTGTGTTGATAATGAAGTTGTGCTTTCAAAGGGTTGCCCACTGCCTTCAATACTGCATTGTTCCCAAAAGAGATGTAATTTCTACCAGGTATGAGTCAAGAGGTGCTTTTCTGACTCACCTTTCAGTTATWCCAGTGTATCATTTAATTAAAAAAAAATTATATCTCTGTGAGAATTTCTCAGATGAGGACCAAAGTCCTTCCAACAGTCTTCCAAAATAATGTGTGCTTTTAGCTGTTATTTAGTTGATTATACCTGCTGAAATAGTTAACTAGGCTACACCTAAACCACCTCATTCCTCAAGAAAAGATGTCTTTGCTGTTACATAAACTTCAGCGGTTGTCACAAGTAAACCTTGGCATTTTCCTGGATTTATAAACAAATGAACATACAGTCTGCCTTTCTGATGTTAACATTGTGTTTGAGAAAAATTTTGTTGCAGGAAATTTAAAGTCCGCCTAAATTTCCCTGTTTTAACTTTGATCTCAAAGGCTTTGGCTACCTGCACAAAAGAGCTCCATTACCCAACATTAATTTTATTTCAGTGTCTTCACATTACGAACGTGTCTGTGTTCTCTATACATGTGACTATCAGTCCTATAACTGAATTTTGTAATTTCAGAATCGGAATGTATATGTAATAAGGGGACAGGTTTTTTGGCCCATTCTTTTAGTAAAACTTTTGGCAAAAAGGTAATATTTTCATGTTTAACATAACACCATTCTTATTATCATCAATACAGGCTATAGGCAGTGGATTAATAGTGCTGTCTTTGGTGGTGATGTTTGAAAAGTTTGTCATGATTYCGAGTTCTCTTTGCTCTCAGTAGTCCTCTGGTTTTTGATGTTGCTGATGCTGGAGTGGCTTTTCATTTTTGGGGTTTTTTTTTGTAATTTTATGTTTTATTTCAGTAAGTTTTCTGTTACGCCTAAAGGGCAATGTGTGGGTAGAGGATTTGGGGGCAATTACACCTGTGCCCCTGCAGTTTGAACAGTGGTGCTTATTTTAATATATCTAACATTTTAGGTCTGGAAGTTACCTCCAATTCACTCCTCTTGACCTTCTCGAATCATTAGAAATCCTCTCTTGGAAAATACGCTTTAATTCCCCTCCATATAGCATTTCTGGATATTTTGCTCTCTTTTTCCTCCCTTCTGACCATGATATTAAGCTACTTTCCCACATCCAGCTTGAATTGCTCCATCGTACCCAACTTCCTTGTTTTGGAATTTGAAATARCTTTGCTTTACATGCAAAGTGCTATGCAGTGGGTGGCTCTACTGTATAAACAATTTTCTATATACTCTATACTGCACAAAGGAAACATTTTGATTTTTAAATTCCTTGCTGCTGGCTCTAAACCCTCCCAAGTATTACCTTAAATGTCTCTCAAGTGTTTATGATTTCAGTGCTGAAATTTTGCCAAAGCTTGTGACCTGCTGAACTTTGCTTCCCCATCTTTCTTTCTGCTTAAAGGTTTCTGACATGCTCCCATCAATATTTCTAGTCTCTCCTAGCCAACCTTGTTGCTTGTCTMTTGCATTTCTTCTGCATCTGTCACAATGTTTCCTTCCCTAATTTTCAGTATTGATGAGCTGCCCACTTCTGCCTCACTAGTACAAAAAATCCCAACCCTGATTGTCCCTTTTGTCCTGAGTACTTAGGTAGAAAGTAGAATGATAAGCTATTTCCTTTCAAGTAAATAGAAGAGTGGGTTATTTGAACTGATTTTAATACACTGTAAAACTGACTAAATTATCTGTGTGTGTGAATGTTTCAAGTATCTRCCAAGTGCCTTAATTCCTCTTGGGGACATGGTTGTGGGTTTTTTTCTTAATGTTTTATGACTTGTGAAGAATAGATGAACAAAATTTTAAAAACCTGCCATTTCAATTGATGTTTTTATATCATAGATACTTGCAAAAAAATCATGTTTTATTCAATAGAAATTATTTCTCGTATTTTCTCACACTTGTGGAGTTTATTTATTCGGAATTCTTTTCCCCATTGCTTATGGAACATAGTTCCTGTATTGGTTTTATGCATGTAAACCTTCAGGGCACAGAAAAASAATGGTACATTTTAAAAATAAAGCAGATTTACATGCCATGCTTTCTCAGTTAAAGTTTCCCTTGCAGAGGAAGAAGTTATAGATTCACATTTCCCAGTATTCTGGGCTCTCTTTAGTTTGGGAGGTTTAAGTGCAAGGATGTAAATTAAWGAAAATGTAAGAGTGAGCTTCTTCTTTGAAGGGGTTATTTAAGTAATTTTTTTGCAGCTGAGAGCAGGATGATTTAATGGCTTAAATTTGAGTTAGGGAATTGGGAATTTCAGCTGTTTGCTATCGGCTTGGGAAACTGACTTGGACAAATCTTTTATGATGTCCTCATGACAASTCTTGGCTTCAACCATGAGTAACATTCACAAGTGCTTTGGAAAGATTTCATTATCTTGCTCACTGTGACTGTGAATGGATTTGRTAGGCTTCACTTTGCAGATCTTTCTCTACTCATTGACTGCTGGCCAAAATCTGGCTGAGAATCAGAGATAAATAAGGACATATGGAAGTGGTCTAGAACAAAGTAATAGYTCTACCTTTGAATAATTCCTGTTGTCCTGACAGCTACTGAAGCTGGCACAGAGACAAAATGCAGCCCTGGTCYGAACAGAGGAGCTTGCAGACATTCCTTCCTATCACCTACTGCAGTTGTGGGAAGTTGCCTACAGCCCCTTGAATTGCCTCCATTTTCCACTGGCAAATCAGTACCTAAAGATGTGTGCCTTCTATTCTAGCTCTTAATTTGTGGGGAGAAATGCTGCTAAAACAGTATTCTGACATCAGATCACTACAGAACACTGTCCTTTTCAATTGCATTCCATGTTCGTATGTTATAAATCCTTGATTTTTCACTTGAAAAWGTTCATATAAAAGGCAGTGTAAGCCCTATTTAATTTTACAGCCAACATGACAGAATTTACTGGTTTGCAGTTTAGAGCTGGGGTCTTAATTTCAGCTATGGTATAACTGACATTACTAAGAGTTACTAAGTATATGTTAAACTATTACTATATTGGAGGAAAGGAACCTTAATATGAAAAAACACAGTTAATACAAAAAATAGTCTTCCATTTTTCAAAATTTAAATGTGAAGATTTTTTAAAAAAAATGTACTCAGAGCAGCTTAGCTTGTGCCAATTTGGGCTGGTAAAGTTGTACAGTACGTATGAAAAAGGATGTGCTGCCTCTGAGTACAAACTGCTGCACAAATTCAGGTGTTTCCAGAGCTTCTGGGCAAGAATAGTGCTCTGAACGCCCAGAAGGGAATAGGGAAGACTTGAATGGAATAATTGGTTTATGCCTTCTCTTTCTTTTTCCGGTAATTTTTTAAGGAAGACTTAAGTCAACATTTCTATTCCACCGTGGCCAAATACACAAGGGAGCACTTTGAGAGCCAAAGTGGTTAATTTTATTCAGTTTCATAGTTTTAAGACAAGAGTTTCAGTGAAATCTATAGCAATCAAAACTAAGCCCAGGCTGGTTTTTCTGGGAGTGATGGAGAAGCATGTGTTGAGTCTAGGTGTAGCCTAGACTGYCTGAAGAAAAGCTGTGTCCTCTAGATGAGAAGAAATGCCAAGGCTATAAATGAAGCTTCTGTGGCTGTCTGACACTTTCAAAGACTGTATTCAAAAGTACATTTAAGGATTCCACAGTAGGTAAGAAAAGGCAGCGGGAAATAATTAATTCTTTTGAAAGTGAGCAACCTAGGCTGGCAGTGAAGTTGATTATAATTTGCCACTTTAATAACTTTTATTATATTTKCCTCAACCATTATATGGAAAGAGAGGAAATTCCTTCTGGATTACAAGAAGAAATAAGTTAAATAACTCAGACATATTTTTAGCTGAAATATTAAAAGCACAAGATTTTTCAGAGCAGGTAATTGTCAATTTAGCTTAAAACAGTTACAATTTTAATAATTAGGTTTTATAACTGATACTGTGGAATGAATTATGACAGAAAATTTGAAAACTGAGTGAGAAATTATGCAAAATCCTTTGTATGCAAATCCTTACCTATATGCAAGATTGTGTTCAATCTTTTCAGGCTTTTGAAATCACTGATCTGGAAATGTGATAGTGACCTTTTTCCCGAAGAGTTTTTGATATTCCATGCATTTCTGATAGCATTGTAAAATCTCTTTCTAGAGAAATAGACAAATAAATATTCCAGCTCTCTTCTGACTGAGCATAAATTCATGAAGAAAAGAAAAACAGCTATTCAGTTTCTTCKAATAGTGATGAGTTTATGTGACTGGACAGGATGTCTGGCTTTGTCCTATGGTTCAGTATTGCTTTTGTTGTTGCTTCTGCTCTTTCTGCCTTTGTTGATTTCACATAAAAATTACCTCTGCCCTATGAAAACATTTCTTATAGGCTAAATTGTGTCTAGWCACAATATAATCCTTCTGTTGTCATTTGACTTTTCTAAACATTAGTTTGCAAATGCTCTTACACTTATTTTTTAATATGTTGTATTTGCTTAAAATTAGAATGTGCRTTACTTTGTATTTTGCATGCAGAGTAAGGGTAATCCTGAAGGACCCAACACATAATCTTTGATTGAAAACACACAAAAACACATGCATAGAAGAGTGGAAGTGGCAATTTCTAATAGATAGTTTTTATTAAACTCCAAGTCTTTCTGAGGAGCTTGGCTGTCAGCGCTGTTGAAAACCAATAATACCATTGAACCAGGTTTTTCAGTGTGCTTAGGAAGTTGTCTAAAATTTGTGAACAAAATGTTCTACTGTCTAAATCTTATTTTAGTAAGGTATTTTGTGAAAGTGATGCAGGTATACTTGGGAGGATTTTTGTTTGYTTAGACTCTGTGGACAGTGAAAACAAAGCAATTGAGGATTATCTTCCTATCTTTACCAGGATATGCAGGAGGTATTCACTAATAACCTCTGTGTCTCCTAAGTGAAGAGGCTTGAAAGAAAATGAGGAGGTTATCCTGGAAACCTGAGCTCTAAAAGGAAGGTAGGAAAATGGATGTAATCTGAAAAAAGGAGATAGAAAAAGACAACGATGTGGATATTTATAGAAAATGATCTTCTAAGAATCTGACTGTAAAATTGAGCCTGCAAAGTGTGAAGTGCAAAAGTTTAGGAAATTTTCCCATTCTCCAGGGGGGAAAAAAAAAAACCAAACAAAAAAAAAAAAAACAAAAACAACAACAACTGAAATAATAGAAATTACTTAATCTTTCATCTCAGTTTTCCATCCCAGGTTAGAGCAGGAGCACACAGTCTTCCCTTCTCTTAACCCAACATTACATGTTTTTAAAATTACAAAAATCTGTAATCCATGCAGTCCATATGTTGGGTTCATATAGAGGTTCATGCACCACATAGATGAGCTGGCAGAAAAAAATACATGTCCTTTGTTTTGATGGAGGATTTGTTGAACAGGACTTGCACTCTGAAAAGTTGTGGATCTGAAAAATCACCATCTTTTCACCTTCCAAGTTTCCAGCGTGATGCAAATAGGACGTGCTTTTCAGCATGACTGGGCAAAAGCCTATGCCACTGCATGTTTTTCCTTGTGTGAAGTGCAATCAATAAAGAACTTGTAAAAATGGCTGGTGACAGAAGTGTGAAGGGAACATATCAATCAGTTTCTTTATATAATAGCTCTACGTTATGAGAAATTAAGTATAAAATAATTTAAATTAACCTGATTCTTATTGTTTCTTAATACTAGGTTAAACCATCCAATACAAACAGCATGCAAACTAAAAAATAAATAGTGAAGTTAATATTTTTTTTTCTAGAATTTTTGTAGACAGCCATTTGAAAAAAAGTTATTTTTTTAAACATGGTAGGTATAATTKTTCTGGAAATATTGAGATAATATCCACAGATGTCTGCAGGAATTATACTAATTTTTTTGTATGTCACTGGCTGCTAAGAAGCCTTTCACAGGTGCCATGTGCTTTGTGATTCTTGTGGAATAGTAGGTATTTTGGATGTGTTTTGGACCCGGAGGTTCTGGTTCCTTATGATCCAAGTAAGAAAAGACTCTGTAAGGTATCATTAAAAATGGTGGGGTTTTGAGCTAGCACTATAGAGAAAGAAAAATGTGGATAATTTTACATCTTTTTAGACCCTGAGAACTCTGAATAATGCAGCATTGAATAGTTTAATTGTCAGGGCACAGCACACCGTGTGGACCCCATCCATAAATGGCATTATCCAATTTTGATAATTTCACCTGTTATTAGATTGTCTTACAGGACAATAACTGTTCATCGCTTCTACTGTCTAACAGAAAGGGTGTTCATATAAGAACTTGCTGCACTGTTGGATAAAAGCAAGGATACCAAGGTGGCGTAGTCATTTCTACCGTGTGGGAGCAACCTGCAGGTTCCTTTTACAAAGAGCTGGCTGAACTCATCCTGAAGACCGGAGCTGTGGAATGCCCAACACAGCCTGAGGGCCATGGGCAGTGCAGCCCAGGCCAGGCCAGAGGATCTCCCAGGAACTGCTGGGTGCCTCATTACCTCCTTACTAGACTCTGGTTTCCCATTAAGGATCATTGCAATATTTTAGAGAGAATCATCAGACCCAAACAGAAGATGTTGCAGGAATGGAAAAGAGATTTATGTTCATTACAACAAAGAAAAAAAAAATGTCTGCGGTGAAGGATTACAGGAATTGCATATTTTTTATGGTAAGTGGATTAATTGTCTAGTGGTTAGAATATAATTTATCAGGGAGGAAATGCAAATAATGAAGAAATTAAAGATCTGTTTCACTCTAATATCTGTATGTGAAAGTCTCTGAAAGTAGACTTCCCAGCATTTCTCTGTTCTAAAGTCTTAGTGATTCTGTTGCCCTGTATAATAAAAATATCCATTGTATTAATAATAGAATGGAATAAGACATGAGTGGGAGTATCAATGACAAAACTTGTAAGGGATCACTCTAACTCAATCTTAGGCTATCTTTGCAATCAGAAGGGAATCAAACAGGTCATAAACACTGGGAGGGTTGGCTTCATAACGAAATAGTCTTCTGCATCTAAGAGGTACCATCCAGTAATAAAGTTCTGAAGAATAAATATRCTTTCCTAAAATGTTGCTAAGATGGTGCAGCTTTGGAAAGTCTATGTTGTGATTCCAAGTTCTCATTCACAGTCTAATTGAGAGCCATGCTGTTGGCTTTYTCCAGCAAAGTTTCCTCCTACTGCAGTCTCTTTAAGAGCAAAGTCTGTGACCACTTAAAAATTTAAAACTTCTTGTAAGCAGTCTCTCAACCACTTGTACAAATCCAGATGAAGGCATGAAATGCAACGTGAAATTAAAAGTGCAATAAATATGCAATGAATGGACTTATTGCGCAAGCTAATTTCTAAATAATTGTCAAATACAAATATTTTGAAACTTTAAAMACTACACAAAACCAGTTTTGTTCTATTTCCTATTAGATTTAATTAAAATGTGACAGTTTCCTTCTGAACAGCTTAACCCTGAGGAAGAACWGCAAAAACAGCTGCAAGCAGTAATTTGTAAACTCAACAGCCATGCAATCARCTAAGAAACTACCAAATTACTTCTGAAATTAAAATCCCATCTATGAAATTTCAAATAAACCAAATARGACTTAATGYTTCTCATCTGTCAGACATTACTTTTAAAATRGTGACAGGTAATTTGTGAGGGAATTTTTGACAGAAATTATAAAGCAATTAATATTTCATTGCCTGACTAAATGCTGAGGGGAACAGATGTCAACAGGGAYGAGTTTAAATAAACAGTAAGCATCTTCAATTCATCTTCTCTGTTATAATCATGCATAGTTTTGGAARTGAGATCTCTGTTGCTAAACTGGGTATAAGTAAATAGCTTTTAAACTACAAATCYAGCCAAGTGAATAGAAACAAAAAAATTGAAGAGAGCTGTTGAGAAAGGAAGGTATTGTGAACATTTAACTTACACATATCTCAGTAGGTGCAGGCAAATCATTATGATAGTTCTGTCCATCTGAGCCTTCCTAGAGAATACTGGTGCAGAGGAGATTTCTTCAGCTTCACCCAGAGCTTTCCAGTGATGATTTYTATGAATGCTAAAGACTTTATGAAAGGATCAGATGTCAATTACAGTAAAATAAACCCTGAGTAATAAAAATATATCTCAGTTTTTTGTATGGGAAACTGTGTTTTTTGCTGCTATTTCTAAAGACACCTACACTGCTTGAGTAACAAGATATGTAAGAACAAAAAAGCCTGAAAAAAATGCAGCAAAAATTATGCTAAATCTATGAATGAGAAATGAGTTGCAATATGATGGAATGACAGAGTACACCTATATATAACAATAAGATTTTCTCTCTTAAACGATATCATAATTTGACAGAAAAAACGTATTCAGTCATTCTTTCTTTATATATGGTATCTAATCCATAAATTATAACATAGTCTGCATTTGTAAACTTCCAGGCTTTCTGGATAGAGAGGAATGCAAACATTAGAGGAAAGATTATAACCTGAATTTAGTGCAGGATCTGGAGTGAGCAAGGGTGCAAACAATGCAGAATGGAAGAACAAGCAAACAAAGCAGARGGCCCTGTTCTCTGAAGTGCAATGTTCTTTCTTACTGCAGAAGTAATCTGAGGAATAAATATCCACTTACCACCAGGAAGGTGATCTTTTTATGATTTGTATGTGTAACAGAAAGGTGGCATATTTAAGGGATGGAACTACTGGAGCATACTAATTTTTTTTTTTTCCAGCAGAGCTTGGGACAAGGCAAGAATTAGAAATGCTGGGAATCACTTCATATGAATAACATTAATCCAGCTGAAATGAGGGAAGACAGATTAGAGGCAAATATATGTTCAGAACATTGTCCATACTCCCTTCTCAGTGACAAAGACCCTCAAAAAGTATTTCATGAGATATAAAGGAGTCTTCAAGAATTCAAGTTGAGACTTGYAAATTCAATATTAATTACTCAAAAAAATAAATACAGACTTTCAAGCTTTTCACGGCAAATATGCTTTTGTACAAATTTTAATCAGTAACATGTCATATCTTATTTTCCTAAATTTCTTTCGAGTTCTTAGCATTGTCTGGATTAGCTATGCATTTAGATAACAACYAGGTCTACCAAAACTTGGTAACAACTTTCTATCACCTAGCTTAATAACYAAAGTATTTAGGACCTGAAAAAATTCCTTAGAATAATATTCCTTAGAACAATATTGCTTAGAATAATATGGACTGATGATTTTGGCGAATAACCTGGTCCTTGTTCAGTGCAACTAAAATGGTTTTTCTCTTTTCTTTACTTTTATTTTGACACCTATTTGTATCAAATTTTGCATATGATGTCCCATAGGAACTTTTTAGTCTTCTATTTATATATCTAGTAAAACAGCTATTTGTGATAACCTTGCCCTATAAAGTTAAGGCTCAGTTTATTTGATCCTATAATTTTTTTGATTTTWTAATACCTATTTCCCACTGGTTGGTTTGTTTGAGCAATGATTTTTATCTTAAGAACATGCTTTTTTAATTGACTGACTGTGGGCTAGATTATTATTATTATTAAAATTTTTCTTAAAAAAAACTTTGTTTTTTGACTTCTGGTCATCAAACACTAAGAAGTTTTGTACGAAGACTGTAATCTTTGTTTTTCTGGCATGATTTCTGCAAAAGGATTTTCCTGTTAACAGAAAATCAAGCAACATTATACGTTCTTGAGAAAATCAAGCAACATTATACATTCTTTTCCTGTCAACAGAAAATCAAGCAACATTATACATTCTGTATCTATACACCTGATATACTCAATAATTTCGTTTTTAACACTGTATACAGAAGTGCATAGATCAGAATTGCAAGTATATTACTCATACAGAGGAAATAGTATATTTTTTTTTCCTTTTTCCTCTTTTTCTAACCATTAATATTTGTATGCAGGTTTAGTAGGACCATTCAATCCTCTCCAACATTTTCTCTTTGTAGATTCGCTTCTGTTTTTAACAACTTCCTTGTTCCCTACAGTTTCTTCAGGAGGGGAAGTGGAGAGGGAGGTGCTGATCTCTTCTCCCAGGTATCCAGTGAGAGAGCATGTGGGAACGGCACAAATCTTCATCAAGAGAGGTTCAGACTTTAAATTTAGGAAGCATTTTTTTATTGAGAGGATGCTAATATGTAGGAAAAGGCTCCCTGGAGAGGTGGTCAATGCCCCAAGCCCATCAGTGCTATAAAGGCCTTTGGATAATGCCCTTAATAACTTTCTTTAACTTTTGGTCATCGCTGAAAGGTCAGACAGTTGGAGCAGATTGTTGGTTTAGCTCCCTTCCACCTGAAATAGTCAAGCCTAGTCTACCCTACTCATGTATTTTCCTGCAGCTCTGTTTATTAATGTAGACACAAATGGTATTCAGAGGCCAAAAGGGCAGCTGGCAGAACGGCCTGATTCCTGGTCTATGGTGATATCCTGTTTTACTGCCCAAACACAACAATGGCTCCTGAACTTATTCCTGATGAATACTTAACATGTACAGGAATTTCTTGAAGGGTTAGTTTATCTGGATAAAAACTGCAAATAGGGCAACCCTAAAAGCCCAACAGAAGAGACGATCAAGTGCCAGTGACAGCAAATGTTCTTTGCAATTCTAATTTACTGATCTAAGMATACTTTAGAGTATTGGACTGCAGGTACTGGAGGGAACAACTCCCTAAGATGGTTCCCCCTCTTATGCACTCTAAATTGAGGCTGACTACTGATTTCTCAGTGTTGTTAGTGGGGATATGGTTCAATGAGCGTGGAAGGGAAGGGACTGTGCCAGGAAGTCATGGGGAGTGTGAGAAGTGCCCCGCACCTAAGGGCAGAGCTCTGGTCTCCATCCTACTGCTTGTCTTCAGCTCTGTTGGAATCAGGGCAGGGAAGATGTTAAGGATCTCCTATGAGGCATTTAGCTTTATGAAAGATCTGATACATAAATCAAACATGACTTGTATCCTAGTTCACATTGTTGATGTGTTTTTTGATTTAAATGAAAACTTCAAATAAGTTTAGATAACAAAAACTGRCCTGGCTTTTATGTTTTTTCTCTTTTCTCTTTTGCTTTATTTCTAAGATTCATTTCCTATTTTGTTTTGACATTAAATATGTTTTTTGGAGCAGATTCCTTTACACATGAGGTGTGCATTATTTTAAGATCCTGGTTGTGAGGGAGATTTCAAGACACCCAGGTGGTTGCTAAATAATGCAGTGTGGATGATGACCCAAAGAATGGAGATTTGTGTCATAAAAATGCCTGTTTGTCAAAAAAGGATGTCAAATGRTGTTCAGAATCATACTTATTCATTCAGTGATGGCACTTGCCCTACCTTGAATCTTCAGACTGTTGGTTCGTTATGCTACCGAGTGACTGTTGCTGACTGGGGGAAGAATTCTGGTGCAACTGCACAAGAAATGTACAAGYATATATAGTTATGTAAAGATGTATACATACCTATATGTATGCATCCCACAGCATTCAATCCTTTCTGTTGTGCAATAATCATTSACAGAAAAGAATAACACAACACTAAATAAATTTGTGTACCATATAGTGTGGCAATTCTTACATTATGTTCCTTTCCCCTTCCTTTGCACAGTGCAAAAAATAAAACATCTCCAGTTCCACCCATGCATAACTTTCCCTTGTGMAAATTGGACATTTGCAATGATTCTGCTCCCATAAATGATTCCAAATACTCCCAGGCAGCCATTTCTTTGCTCTGTAAAAGCCACYGGCTGATTCACTTCCTTGGTTTTGTAACTACTGATTGGCATTTTTAGTAAAACCCTTTTAGCTTAGCCTTTCTCCTCTGATTTGTGATTTGGCCCAAAGAAAAAATGTCCTAGTTTAGCTCTGACCTACTTATAGTTAAATTGACAGCTTGCTCTTTGCATAGGTTTCTTTATTAAAATCAAAGAGTGCCCTCAAGCCATCAAGTTTTGGAGCAAACCCTAAAGCTTTCTTAATATCATTGATAGCATTACAGGGCAATTTYAGATATGTAGCATTTCTAAAATATTTTGCAAGAGACCAAACTGCAGCCAACTGAAAAAGCCAGTATGCGTATCATAAATATTAATATAGGAGATATTCTATGGAATTATAGTCTTTGTAAGAACATCAATATAATATATATGTTGTAATATTTGTTTCAAATGCAAAGTTATCAAATAACCTTAATTAACCTGGGTAATTTTTTTTCCTAGTGACCATGACTTTCAGAGTTTTTATTATACTGTTTTCCATAATCCAAGTTACTTTCCTTTTTTATATCTAATTTTTGTTTATCATCTCCTCCTTCAAAAATATCAAATATGATGATTTTCATATTTCAATTGTCTTCTTGTGGGGTTTTTAATTTTCTATTGAGAGAAAAAAAAATCTTCCTGTCTAGTTATTATTTTTTTTGTATGGGAGCAATGTTTTATTTTTTTGTTTCTTTTGTTTTCCATTTATTTTTTCTCTTCAGCATCCTCTCTACATGAAATTTTATCACAAAAGAAACAAAGCAGTGTATAATGACCAGGTGGTACCGTGTAAGCATATTCTACTTGTATGCGAGGATTTTGCACTGCATAATTCAGAGGATTTTTGAATGCAGAGTGATTGGCGTAATATTTCCTTTAGTGAGCTCAGGCCTATTTATTATTTTTATCCTGTAATTCACTGCTWACAGCTGCATATTCCTTCTCCTGTCATAGACCAAATTAAAAAAAAAAAAAAAAAGTTTTCTGTGCTGTCAGTCCACTGTCTCAGCTGAAGTTGAATACTGAGGTGTGTCAGTTCCTACGTGGAGAGAACCATCATTTCCTTTGGATCACACACCATGCCCAACATCCCCTGTTCTCTGATCCTCTTTCAGGAATGTTTCAAGCTGTGTAAAAGTATATTATCTACAGGTTTGAGGGGTTTTATGCTATTCTGTAAAAAAGGGTAAATGCAAGTATCGTGTCCATTTCTAGAAGTAAGGGTTGTTTTTTTTTTTTCAGATATTTCAGTAAATTTATCTGGGAAAAGGAAGAAGGAAGGGGATATGCTCTGCCCTGGAAGTGATGATGTTTGATGGTCCTTAATTTCTAGGTAGGTTAACTAGTTAGTCTTACACCCAAAAAGCCAAGAAATTCTTCCAGTTATTAACAAGGGATTCTAGTTATGAAGAGTCCATAGTCAGGAAAAGACAGAAATTAAATTTGTTCCTTTGAGACCTTCAGGAGTCTTCTAGGCTGTCTGTATTTGGGCTTTGCTGAGCTGAGGTTCCAGCTCTGGCCATGTCTTACAAGGGTCAGCAAGGACCAGGATATACACCAGCACCATGTGTGACCCTGACAAGGAAGAGATCCTTACTGATGTGCAGGGGATGGCCTAATGTGTGTTTTCAGTCACAGAGGGTGCAAACCTGTGGCTGTCCTGTGTAGGGTGCCCACTTTTTAACTTTTTACTGTGTTGAGTAGAACAGCAGCAATTAGAAAGCCGAGACACTGCTGTGCTCTGCTCGTGGAGGTTCCAGAGGGAGTAAAAATAAAGTCGACTTAAAACACACCCTATAGGGAATAAGGAACAGTTTAACTTTTATAAAACTTCAACTTACAGCAGCAACGAGAGGTGTTCTGGTTTTGGTTGGGGTGCCTTACACTCCAGAGTGTACCCATCTAATTTCAACAGTTCTTTTGCCCACTGTGTGGTGCTGGAAAGGCCATCTGGGATTTTTAGGACAATCTGCCAGTTAAGAAAAAGAATTTGCTGTTTCCAAGATGAAGCAGAATCACTTATTGATGACAATAGTGTGTGTGGGGGGTTGACCTGGACTGGA
Organism: Malurus melanocephalus; assembly: GCF_030028575.1. Taxonomy (NCBI): domain Eukaryota; kingdom Metazoa; phylum Chordata; class Aves; order Passeriformes; family Maluridae; genus Malurus; species Malurus melanocephalus. Next base: position 2,609,118 of record NW_026623278.1, read on the forward strand.
TGCCAGGCACCGACCCAGCTGCTCTATCACTTCCCTCTGCAAATGGACAGGGGAGAAAAAATATAATGAAAAGCTCATGAGCTGAGAGAGGGCAGGGAGAGATCACTCACCAGTTGTTATCATGGGCAAAACACACTTGCATGAGGATATTAATTGAATTTGTTACCAATAAAAATTAGAGTAAGATAATAAGTAAAACAGATCTTAAAACCACCTTACCCCCAGTGTCCCTTTCTTCCCAGGTTCTACCTCCTCCCTTCCTGTGGTGCAGGGAGACAGGGAATGGGAATTATGGTCAGTTCATCACAGGTTTCTGCTCCTGCTCAGGGAGAGGAGTTTTTCCCCTCCTCCATAATGGAGTTCCACCCATGGGAGACAGTTCTCTATGAACTTCAGTGAGTCCATCCTTTGAACAGCAGCTCTCCACAAACTGCTGCAGTGTGGGTCGCTCTTCCATGGGGTGCAGTCCTTCACAGACAGGCTGCTCCATCGTGGGTTCCCCACAGGGTCACAAGTCCTGCCAGGAAACCTGCTCCAGTGTGGGCTCCTCTCTGCACAGCTCTGCAGGTCCCTGACAGGATCCTGCTCCAGCCTGGCCCTCCCAGGGGATCACAGCTTCCTCTCAGGCACCCACCTGCTCTGCTGTGGGCTCCTCCAGGGGCTGCAGATGGATCTGTGCATCCCCCTGGACACCCCCGGGCTGCAGGGGCACAGCTGCCTCTCCATGGTCTGCACCAGGGGCTGCGGGGGAATCTCAGCTCCCATGGCTGGAGCACCTCCTGCCTCTCCTTCTGCGTCTGGTTTCTCCTCACAGCTGTTCCTCTCATGTATTCTCATCCTGCTCTCTCTGGGTGTAATTATTTCTGTGCAATAACCTTTTCCCTTGTAAATCATCACAGGGGTGCTACTATAATCATGGATGGGCTTAGCCTTGGCCAGCAGTGGGTCCATCCTGGAGCCTTTTGGCATCGGCTCTGCCAGACGTGGGGGAAGTTTCTGGCAGCTTCTCACAGAAGCCACYCCTGCAGCCCCCCTGCTACCAAAMCTRGGCCAGAGAARCTTGATAGATAATGCCAGAAGCCAGGAAGCATATTGCTGCTACTGTACTACGTACGGAAATATAAACAGCTTCAGAAATATTTATAGCATCAATTTTCGTTTTCCTAATGAATTCCACTTCCTCCAAGTTTTGAGTGTAAGGAAATGGTTCTGTCTTTATTGTGCCATCTGTTCCTGACAAGGGATGGAAAGGATTTGAGAATGCTGAGCTTTTGTTGTAAGTGTCAACTTAATACTACCTTGGGGAAAAATATTTTGAAACTATCCTTGAAGTTACCTTGATGGATTAGAATTGTAACAAGAAGAAAGTTACATGAGAGAACTGACAGGCTGCTGACCTGCTTTGCTGAARTAACAATGATCAGAGAAGCTACTTTCAGTGGTTAATTTAAGTTTCTGACAAGTATGAAGTGTAGATGTTGAAGGTCAAATTCTACTAAGAAGTTCTGATATACTGCTTGTGTCCAAAGACCCACCAGCAATTAGAGATCAAACCCTTATGTCTGTCTCTCTAATTGACAGCAGTCTCATAATAGTAAAATTCCACGTGTTTTCTAAACTTTGCAGACGTACCTCAAACTTACAGAACCAGTCATCTTCAAGAGGACTCACACATTTTCTGCATTATATGGTTACAATATCTCTAAAGTGTCTTCTCCCTGGAAAAGAAAGAAATTTTATATTTATTGTGCTTAACAGCTCCACTAATCAAAAACTGCTAAAAATATCTCCTTTTTGTTTTTTTTTCTTCATAAATTTGCTTACTCCGATAACCACTTTTTTCCCCCTGAAGGGAGTTAGGAGACTTCCCATTTGCAATTGTGAGGGTTGTTTTTTGGTTTTTTTTTAATTTTTACATGCCACACTTTCACCTTTGCACATCATCCCTCTGATCAAGGTCAGATGCAGAACCTTGCCATGAGATTGGCCTTATGAACACTCAAGAACTCRGTCCTTTCTCCTGTCTTTTCTTTCATCTGTCATGTTCTCTGTTCTTCTCCTGTCCAATTCTAGCTCTAATTATGTAGCCTTCCTTATCTCAAATTTTCTTTGTTCATCAAAATAAAATTAAAACCTCAGATTATTTTACTAAAATTTTTTCATTTAGAATTTTTAGTGTTACATTTGAAAGCAGGTGACGTGATATCACCCTCTATTAAAAAAAAACTCAGTTGAAGATAAGAAATACATTTGAGAAAATCAAAATCTTTGTCATCCATCAACAAACCTACAAGTACTGTGAATTCAGTTTTTCTCAGTCTGTCCTCTTGGGTTTCATWTCTAAGAAAATATAGTGATCTAAACCTTATAAAACTTTTGTGCTGTATCTCTATTTTAAATTCTTTGTTTAGTTATGCTAGTTTTCAATTTCTCTGCAGTATAAAGTAATTCAGGCATTATTTAAGAGGGATCATATTTCATTAAATAACTGGAAATAGCAAGGTAGCTGAACTTAAGCAAATATGTATTTCTTATTTCTGTTTGCCATTTTTTAGCTTGTTTGCAGAAAGACCTTGACCAATTTTGTAAAACTGCTTGAAGACCAGCAAATTATATCTAATTTTATTCAGCTTTAAACCTAAGCTCAAGAGATGCTCCTCAAGTTTCCAAAATAATGCTACTAATTAAAAAAAATAAAAATAAGGAATTAAAGGAATTAAAAATAAAGGAATTAAAGGAATTAAAGTGTGGTAAATAGGTTGTTTTGTGAAGAGTGCAAAATCATAGAAGCAGACTCTACTCTCCTATGTTGCTTCATGCACAGGCATTTTATACTACTTACTCTGTATACTTATTTCTATCAATTTGACACAGTGCATGTTTAATTTTTTTTCATTTTTTTCAGAATTTCCTAGTCCTCTCACAGATACCTACCCACACATAAAAGGGAGATAGAACTCATGCTTAGGACGTAAGAGAAAAAAAATCTATTGAGCATCCTGTTTCTGATATGTATTTTGTTTGTGAAATGCAAGCTTTAGGGATGGATGCCAMAGGAGATTAGGATTTTGTCCTCTTCTCTTTCTCCCCTGGATTTGGACACAACTCCTGATTTTCATCTTGAGCCTGCAAAGATATTTACAAATGAATGCTCAGAGATGTGTTATGGATGCTCCAGTCTTCATCTTATGTGTTMCATGAGAATTATTGAGTGTATATTGAATCAGCACTGAACACACAGATAAAGCTGCATTTGTAAGCTGCTCCAAGCCTGGAAAAAGGTGAAAATAAATTTGGTTTCAAATACAATTATTTTTTCCAGGCAACAAACATCTACTTCTAAGGCTTTGCTTCTGAGGTTGGTTTTACCTTTTTACACTGGTTCTTCTCTGTCTAGCAAAGTAAGCTTCTTTTCTCTTAGAAGGAAGATTGTGCTGCAGGGTTCAATTACAGAACATCTTTGAGTCTCTAATTAAATTGTCTCTATTGTAATTATATGGCTTTTAAAAATAAATCTTGTAAATGTCGTTGAACATCTGTTAGAAGTTCAACATTTTATTAAGAGTTTAGCTGCAAATTATTAGAGATTCTTAACATTAGGAATTACTCACGGCGTATGACAAGTAGATTCCATGAGCAGTGCTGTGCTATACTTGATAAAGACTTAGTAAGATCACTTCAGGGTGATCTTTCTAGTTCATTTTATTTTCAAGATAGCTCTCTTCAGGGGTGACTTTGTTTCAGTTTATCAAGCAGACAGAAGGTAACTCTTGCTTGGGACACTATAATGGAATAGCAGCATCCTTCATCTGCAGTAATACCCTTTTRGAGATATTTTTAAGCTAGCAAAAATTCTTAAATTAGAAAAAGAAGCAAATATAAAACCAAGCCTGCTTGTTTTGGGTCTAAACAAAACCCATCTAGTCTGCAGTCCTGTTTCTGCCTCAGTCTATACCCAATGTATTTTGAAAAACCCTGTGAGCATGTAGACAAACTTCTGCACTATGGTAATTTAGGCTGAAGGGTTTATTCAACAGAGAATTCTTTGTGTTTGGTTTTAAAACTTAATCTGGTTGACAGTTTAAACATGTGTATGCATTGGATTTCAGCACATTTGGTGATGGACTCTGCCCCATTAACCACTTTCCACTCCACTTTTGTTCCAAAGCACTTTTAGTAGGAATTTTACATGCCACAAGAACTATTTCATTTTCTGAGCTAGTCAAGAACTCTTCAATGAATATCTTCTAGGCCTGGGGATTTGCTGCTKGTCATTTTATAAGTCTGCTTTAAAGACTTTTCTAATACATTTCAATCTGATACAGATCTGTTCAGCRTCTTGCCTGGAAATAAAAGCTTCTGGCATGGGAATCTCGCCAAATTACAGCAAAGTAAAATGGGGAAAAAACATTTCCCTTAATATTTCACTGTACTTTACCTCTTCTGAATATTTTCTTTATACTTTTTCCCTCTGGTCTCTGCTAACCATTTTTGTCCCAATGCATTTGGGAAAGGATTTATCATTCATAATTTGCTTGACTTTCTTAATGGCTGCTGCCCTCAGTCCTCTTTTGTACGTTTTCTTTTTTTTCAGTTTTAAAATTAGGCTAACTTACTTATTTTAATATAAAAAGTCCCATTAGCTGATTCTGTTTTTCTTGTTCAAGTGAGGGAGGGGGAAAAAAGTGTCTATTTTCTATTCATGTGTGTATATTTTCTGTACATATATATGTGTGTGTTTTGCTATGCGTGTGAGGGTGGTGAAGCATTGGAGCAGGTTACCCAGAGCAGCTGTGGATGCAGACCAGGTTTGATGGGGCTCTGGGCATCCTGGTCTAGTGGGAGATGTCCCTGCCATGGCAGGGAGTTAGAACTAGGTGCTTTTTAAGGTCTGTTCCAACACCAGTCATWTTATGATTCTATGAAAGTATTTTCCCCAAGAATGTGTCACAATTTCTAATAAGCTTCCTTATTTTGCTCATTAGTGATAGTCATAGTTTTTACATATATCTTTTTCTGAAATGTGCAGTGATTTAAACATCTGGGCATTCATTTGTAAATATCTTTAGGGAATCTTTTAAAAAATAAATTTAATTGAACAATTAATCAGGAAATCTACAAAGTAGTACATATTCAAAATTCCTGATACTGAAAAGATGCAGGTTTTTTTGTATTTATTTCAGTTATAGTTTATTACACAGGCATGGCTTAAAAGCTTGAGTAAAGTATAATCGATTTAAAGCTTTATGTCAAGACAGAAAGAAGTGGGGTTTTTTTTGGTTGGTATTATCAGATACTGTTTAATGAGAATGGGGAAGAATTGCTTGAATAATGCGTATAGCAGATAGTTCATAACAGTATTCAGTGCATAACAATGCTAAATACTTTATAAATAATATGATAAACTTAACCAGTGAATGGTATTTAATTACATTCTAATATGGGCTTTCTAGTGTAATTGCCTTCATGATATTAATGGTCTCTAAATTAATTACTGTCTACCCAGTGGTTCTTCCTGTGTTATCTTGTGCCTCTTAGACTGCAATTTTGCCAAAAGGCTCACTTCCACAAGTATTTCTACATTGCAATATGGCAGATATAATAATTCTGTTGTAGCTAAAATTCACTTTTRTCAATATATTACAAATGTACTCCAAATCTTTACAAATTGCTTATTTTATTGCATCTGACGTGCTTAGCGATAAAATCACTTTATTTTTTTAAATGCAGGATTTGCTGATTTTTTTTTTTCTGCATGCATTTTATTTTCTCATAAAGCAGAATTTAGAAGTAATGTGTTATTTATGAGAAGTCAACATTTGTTGCCAAAGCAAAACATTAGTCTTGCAGGAAAAAACTTACTTTCTWATCTTCCTATTTTGTTTTCAATTTCAGTCATTGCAATTTAATAAAAGTTATCAGAATATAATGTTTATAATTTGCTTAGTAGAAAGTATGAGTAGGAAAAGAAAATGTAAAAAATTGCTGGCTGAGTTTTCCATAGTGGAAAGAGAATTACTGTATTTTGCTGCGAAGTATTCTTGGCTTAATGTAGTTTTTTTTTCCCAAAGATAATGAAGTCACTGAAATTTAATTAATGAAGAAGCCCAGTCAGAAAATGTGCTATCTAATACTCCATGAAATTTAACTATTTGCTTATTCTTTTTAATATATTTTGTTAATGTGCTAAATGCAAATTGAGGCAATGTGTTCATCAGCCTRGTGAATTCTGTTTTGAGTCGCCCCTGTTTTGATTGGTCATTTACTGGCATTCTTGAATACTGTCCGGTTTTCTCTGGAGTTTGTGAAGAAAAAAAATCATGTTTCCAATGACTGGACTATATCTCAAATTATAATGAATAGTAAAGTCTTCCGTGGTTTCAGAATTAAAAGGAAAAATGGAAGAATTAATTCACCAAAACTTGTTCAGCACAAAGTTATTACGTGGTTTATGATTGAGACACATCACTGGTGCAGAAGGGCAGTATTTCTCATCTGCTTTTTATTCTCTAGTCTACATATCTGCCATTTGTGACCTCTAGAGATAGGAGAGTTTGGTGACCAGACCTTCTTTCTTCTATTAGATTTCTAGCCATTGATTAGATACTTTTGTGAAAGTGTTTTTGAATTCCTGTAGTCTATTGAAAGTTTATCCTTAAAGTGAACATGTGCTTCTTTATTTCTCTTGAGTCTTAGTTAGTTTAGCTTTCTGAAAATTTGAAAATAGGCATAGAAATCAAACACAGCTTGAAGTAGCTAATTCCACCTTTTCTCATATTGTGTTGGAATAATAACTATWGAAATATCTTAGATTTGTGGTGTTGATGTAACACAGTACTTTTAAGAGAATCAAGTTGAGAGGAATAGAAAAATCAGAAATATATCTTTGAAACGGTAGTCATCCAATTTCTCCCTCTTTAGCATGGTAAGACACKTGATATCTCTCATATCCATTGACTTTACATTTTCTTTTTCTCCTAGTTCTAATATTTATTTCATTCTAGACTAGAATTGAAGAGGTAAACTTCTATGTGTTCCTGAGTTACTTACACATAGATCCCATGCCTAATGCCAGATTTTTAATGCAGGTTCAGAGCTGACATAAAATATTTGAAAAGTCTTCTTCATTATCTCTTCCCTGGTTGATTCACATGTACCAGGTCCTAGACATGTAGAATAATCTTAGAGTGTTTTATCTCAGTTGGAAATTTCAAGAACTTTTTTTTAAAGAAGTCATTCTCTTCATTGGGAAGAATGAAGACAAACCTGGGGAGGGACGGTAACAGCTTTTCTTYTTTTAATATATATATTTTCTGCTATAGATTATACTTTAAAAGGGACATCTGTCATAAAAAGAGTAGTTGACATTTTRAGAGGAAAAAAAAAATTATCAGTATGAGCAACAGGACAGGGAGAATTTAGGACCCAAATTTCTGGTTTTCTATCCTGTTTATCAAAGAAGTTAAAAATATTTTTCATCTGTACATAGATACACATCCTTTTGTTAGCTTTACTCTTATTTAGTCTTTTCCTCCTTGATTATTTTAGAATTGAAAATATTTTTTAACAAGAAGAGAGCAAACAACTCTCAACAATCTCACTTTAGAAGAAGTTCTACAACAGATAAACTCCTCTGAACTTCCATTAATTTGCATTCTATCTTTGTACATTTCTTTTTTCTGGATTACAAAATTACATCAAATGACCTACACCATTCAGTCCCAAATATTTGTTGAAAACTCAGGAATGCTTCGTGTTCAAAGACACGTCTAACTGCATTCTTACTCATATCTGTACAAATGTCTATGAGAGRTATTGCACATTTGCTAATTACCTGTAGGGGAAAAAAAATGATGTAATTGTTCAGTTCTTTGCTGTAATTGACTTGGTTTAACATCCTACAGACTGCTATAATTTGAAGCACCTACTTCTCTAATCTTCCCCTGAAACTGAACCGCCTCAGCAGTTGACTAAATTTTATCAATTACATGCCGGCTCTAACTGCTAAAATGATCCAGTCACTCTGATGCAGWGGGATTATATAAACTCTCTTCAAAATATCTCAAGAATTCATGTCAACATCTGGCTTGGAAATACGGCAAAATTTGGAGGACTGGCAAAGAATGTCAGAAGCTCTGCAAGTATTAAAATGCTTCATAAATGTATCTTTATTAATATTTTGATGTGTTAGTCATCAGTGAGGCATCTGAATACAGCACCACTAAAAGCAACTAAAGTGTAGCTTTGAAACCCTTAGCTCCCGTTCAGACTTCATAATCTAAACTGAATGACTCTTTGCAAGGACTCAAAATCAAACAGTCCCCGGAAATATAAAATATTATCCTGTTTATACAAGATAGGATAACATCTTGCTTATGGGCAAGTTTTTTTCTATATAGTCCTGTAGCAACTTTTTGGAATTGCGTCTCTGAAGTAATGTATATAAAATTGTATTTCTTRCACCAGTAGGTATCATACAACAAATTCTGCTTAAGTGCTTAATTGTGATAGGTATTCCACAGCAGTCTGGTCCAGTGYTCTTTGTCACACACTTAACAAAAATAACATTTACATAATGGAAATTTGATCRCAGCCCCATTTGAGTTAGACTTTCACAAATGTTTTCATATGAAGATGGRAAAAAAATTATATTATCCAGGTGATCTCATAGCCATGCTCTTAGTGGCTTTGGCCAATGATGCCATTGGCAATCATCAATGTTTATTACAACATGTTCAGATAGATCAGTTCTGCGTGTCCATAAATTACTCATACAGGGCCCATGCTGCTTGCTCCAACTGAGTAATGCTGAACATCTGGGCAGAGCCATTTTGTGGTAGTCTGGTGCACAACAGATTCAGAAATGTTAAGCAGCAACTAAGCTGTGCCTCAGGACAGTGGGGCTGATGTTGATAATAATTGGTGCACCCAAAGGAATTAGCACACTTTTCTTAGACTCTGGTCCAACACATTTTTATTCATGTGAGTAAAATTTTCCCACTGGAATATTCCTATGGTAATCGGCAAGCCTCATGGCAGTAAAAAGATAACAAAYCTGACTAGTTTTTAGCCATAAAGAAATCTTTCTTCTTAAAATTCCTGTAGTGAAGAAATGCTTTTTAATGTGCCTCCCCAAGGAGAAGGCGCTAAGAGTTACACATTTGTGCTTTCTCTTTCTGTCTGTGTCTCTGGGTGTCTCTTTCCTTTCAGTTTGGAGTCCACTCACCGTGTTGGTTGAAAATAGCAAAAAGGACAAGAGGTTCCAGAGTAATACAGGCTTTATGGCTATAATCAGCCCAGTAGGAAAGAGATTCATGAGTCTGAGCTCGTACCAAAACCTTCACTTCAATAAATTCCAAATTTACATAGGAGAATAAAACACCTTGCTTGGTACCTGCTTAGCAACCTTGGTTAGTAATCTGCTTGATAACCTGCTTAGCAGTCAGGTTACAATCTCCAAGAAAATTATTCTTAATACTGGAAAACAGTAGTCATTATTTCTCTTGCTCACTGAAATACTCTGTTTAAAAAATGGGCACTTTTTATGTTTCTAACTACAAATGTACTGAAAGAAGTTTTATGTATTTCAGTTTTATCAAAAATGCAAGTATTCTCTACATTCTTGTTTTCTAAAACCTTGTTTGGGAAAATAATGCTAAATCATGAGTAGTTGCTACCAGGTTACTAGGAACTTCTAGATGTCCCAGTGGAGAACAGGACAACTTAAAACCAAAAAATSACAGATTATTTTTAAACTTGTATAAATCTGCCAGATTTTGTGTCTGAACTGCAACTCCAGGCCCCTAAAAAGTTGGTTGAAAGGGGGAAAGAGAATTTAGCAAAAGTGCTCTATTCCACCTGGAAATGTGGGACTACTTTGTGATCTCATTTGTGGATGAAATGTGCATCTATGTTTTCTGATTTTGTCACACCTTAGAGTTCAGTAGGCACTAGCAGAATAGCTGGGCAATGTTTTAATTCTCATAAAATCTAATATAGTGGGTATTCTCTCATTTTTATATACACACACACTTTTTGAGTTTATTTTATTCTTTGCTTAATTCCAAATTTTCTTTGTCTTGCTTTCTTACCTTCTCTTCTTCTCTTCAGCCCTCACCTTTCCTTTTGTTGCAGTAATCAAATTACCTTTGGCACTAAAATCTTTCTGAGCAGTTTCTGAAACATGCAATTTCAAAAGCAGGTTCTTGTGGGACCTCTTTTATCATACTTACAATAACCCTTACTCTAAAATTTTGGATCTTGAAAAGACTTTATACATAATGCCTATTTTCCCTCATTTCTATACCTGTTTCCTACTGAGTACAACAAGAAATAGACAAGATTCCCCAAATCCAAAATTATTCTTTGTCCTTGGAACATTCCTGTACTGAGCAGTTAGACAAAACCACAATTATTAATAATTGTTTACTCTTCTCTTTATACTGTGATTTGGGAGTTTGATTTTGTCCTTTAGGATGAGATTTCCTAAAACTGGATAGTTCTGTGTGGTCTGTTTCTTTTTAATTTTTTTCTCTAATTCTACTGAATTTGGCTTAGCTGTTCTAAGTAAAGCCACATTATGCTTATACAGTACAACAAGTAACCATTTACTTGGAAATATCTGAAACTTGTTCCTGTATCTGCTCTAATGATTAATTTTTTTTTTTTTTTTTTGGTGCAGAATAGGCGTCTGAATGTATCTTTGAATTGCCCTCACAGCAATTAACATTTTCTTGAGAGGTTGAAATAATGACTTTTGGAAGCAAAAATAGCAGCTACTGGAATTCTTTTGTTCCTAGTCCATTATGCTGTTCATTCTAAAAAGTGTTTTGTGTCACTTTGATTCACTGTGATTCATTATACCTAAGAAGACCTATTTGTTGTCCATATTCTCAGGATCTGGATTTMAAAAATACTGAATTTTACTTTTAATCCTTCTTTCCAAAAGATTTGGGAGAAGAAAAGAAAGAACACATCTCCATCTTTACATTGACAGGGATCTTAGGAAAAATATGCAGACCTTTATTATGTGAAAAAAGACTCTATTCAGCCTTCCAGTCTGATTTTCCTTCTCTCAAAAAGAAAAGCTATTAAAAAACAAAAAGTGGGGTGAGGTGGGGAGAGGATGGGGAAGCATAAGTATTACAGCAGGATAGTTTGCACAAGACCTTGAAAAACAAAACTTTCCACTTCAGGAATTTCTTCTGGCCTGTTCATGTTCATGAGGCACCTATTTACCAGCTCTTTCTATTCTTTCATTTCCAACAATGCTAGCAATGCCAGGAGTCTAACTTGTTGTCCAACTGCCTTTAATATGTAGCTGGTTTTATTTCACATGATAAATAATTTACATGAAACATAAGAAAAACTTTGTGTATGTGACTCAGTCCCTGATTTACCATTTCATTTGCTCATTGCCTGAAAAGGAGAAGAATCATGGGCAGTTTCCCTGACATAGAATTTTGCTGTGTGTTTTATTTTTGGGGGTTTTATTTTTTGCAATTTTTCTATTCTACTTCTTCATCTTCATTCTTCTCACTACAGGTGTTCCTTTTACTATTGCTCATTTTGTGCTTTTGCATTATTGCTGCAGCACTTCACAATCTGAAGCTGTTGTTTTGGAGCTCTTTCTCAATATAAATTTGTACATCCCAGAATTCATTGCATCTTGGATTGAAATCTATGTCTCACTGTAAGTTTCATCATTACAGATAAGACTCATGAATTTTAGATAATTATAAAATTCTACAAAAAAGCTACCTCTATTGCAACATTAGGTGAAATCTGTCTTTCAGAAGTTTCWTGGTTTTGGAAAGGACATGCTTTGCTGTCTCAGCTAGGCTTGCTTTCACACTGTGACAATTGCTTTATGTATAATAATAATCCATCTCTTTGCTCCTTCTTTCTCAAATTCCACTGCATCCATAATTGAGGGTGTGCAGTGTGTCCASTGATTTTTGCCTGTCAAATGGCTTTGCATGCTCCTGTTTTCTCACTACCARTATTATCTATCCCAAGCCTCTCTTTTTATGTAATTCCCATCCTAAGTATTTCTGTGGATACCACTTCTTACAGAACAGGATTTTAGTTAGCCCTTTCGTAAGAAGAGATTTATTTGCATTGCAATTGTGAATTCAGCTATGGGTTGCAGCTCTCAGCAGATTCCCAGCATCCCTAGGAAAGGCTCTGGTCTTTTCTGGTGAAAAGTCCATACTGAATTCTTTAAAATGTCGTGGCCTGATCATAAGCCCCTCTGATAGGGATGGTCTCTTTCCTGAAGGAGACATCAATCTTTTCTCTAGAGGCTACGTGTGAATTTTAAGTTYTATGTACATTATTGTCATGTCACATAGTCATTCCAGAAGAGCAGAATAACTTAACTAGAAAACTAAAAATAATGCAGGAGAGATTTTCTTTTAGAGTAAGCCCTGCAATATTTATGAATAATAGAATAAGGAGTTTATTGTGGTGATAAACAATGCAAACTAGGCATTCAGAAGATGATCTTAATTTTTCTGACTAAAAATCTATCACAGCTTTGTTTGGGTTTTTTTGTCTGTATTTCTCAATATTCTTATTCCCCCATATAATGATATGTAAGAAAAACTGTATGCTTGAAGTATGGCTATTTAATTTCTTTTTCTTGCAGACGTAAACAAATCATTTTGTTTATTAGGGTGACTCCAACTTGATTCACAGGTCATTACTGAAATTATGCTTCTTGGAATTGCAAACCTCTCTTAAACTGCACTTTTAAAATTGAGATTGGAAATGGTATTTTCCATTCTCTGCAGCCACTTACTGGGCTAGGGAGGGAAAGAGAGCTGTTACCCTTCATTTCTTCTAGAGAAAGCATAAAGAAACTAATAGAGTCAAAGTTTAGGAACTTTGTGTGTAAAAGGGTAAACATTCCTTTGCTTGCATGCTATTCTTCAGTGCTTTATGAGCAGCAAGACTGTCTCCATCTTAGATGTCTGAGAAGCTCAAGGTGTAGAAAAGGAGCAGTGAGTTATGGAGAAGGCTGGTGAACAGCTGTAAGAATGCTCAGAGGAAAATGAAATGAGTGTTGGTAAAGGAGCATCTCAGAGCTTTGGTGTGAGTTGCACTGCTTGACTTTGCCTGAAAACTGAGAGTTCAGCACTCCCAGTAAAGAACCAGTTATGCAGGCACAAAGAGCATGAAGACAGATTTCATCCTTCTCTACAAGTATACATTGTGCAATAAGCATTATTTCAAATCAGTATAGTAGGAGCCAAGTTCCAAGAAACCCGAGAACATTGAAATTAAGGTTATTTGTGCAGTCTTAGGCAGTGTCTTACATCTTGCACTGGTTACAGTGGTTATATGTTATGACACACCATGTAGTCCTGTAATTGACAACATTGGTGTCCCCTCTTCTTTGTCCCCAGAAAAGAGTATTTATGCCTCTTTTAGACTACAAACTAGATAGAGTGTTGTTAATGAACAGATATTTCATCGTTTCTCTGTCTGCACTTGCTCTACATCTCTCCTCTTGTTATTTTTTTTCCTTTTTTTTTTCTATTTTTATTTATTATGGGATGGTGGTGGAAAAACCTATCTGAAAAAGATTATTAAATCTGTCCATATGGATCATTACTCTGATATCTAMGCATTTCAAAGCCATTATTTATCTTTATTATCTCTTCTCACAAGGGGCTTGTATTACATGATTTAAAACAGAAGTGAATCAGTGTAAAAAATGTGTAACATATTTATAATTTTCATTGCTATACAGAGTTTCTGATATCCTCTGAAAAATGAACACTTTATCTAGCACTTCATGTATTCTACCACTGCTTCTGTTGAGTGTTACTGCAGGCAGTGCTGTAGTTCTCAGCAGYTGTGCTGTTGTATTGGACAGRAAGAAAATGTGGAATATAAAACTAACAAAGAAAAAAAGAYCAGTGGTATTTTTAGTAAGTTTCAKATACTGTTTTCTGTTTGTGTTCWAGATATGAAAATAAAAAGAAGGTTAAAATGAAAGTTGATATTGATGGAATTGGCAGTGACATTTTCAAAATGCAGTACTTTCCATTCAAACCACCAGGACTGTTTATCATACTTGTGGTGTTTTTTTAAATCTTCACAATAAAAAATATATTTCTTTCAGAAAAGTATTTCAATCAAGCCATTTTTCATAGAATTGCCATTATTTTAAAGAAACCCAGCCCATACTGAACAGTAAAATAAATCCCAAAATTTGATTCTAGTCATTAGTTAGGTGTGAAGAGTCCTTCACAGAGAATTTTATTTCTGACATACATGAAAAAGCAGCCTTAAAGTTATACTTTGAAGTTTTCTGGGAAAAAAATAGGTGAAAATTGAAAGACACCACAAGTATGATAAACAGTCCTGGCAGTTGCATGGAAAGTACTGCATTTTGAAAATGTCATTGCCAACCCAATTGGGTGGCCAAGAGAGGACCTCCCTGTGACACAGGACAGCTCAGRTGTTTTACCAGCTGTGCTATGCCCATAGCATCACCAAGGTTTGTGCCACAGGTCCTGTGGGGCCCAGCYCTCTCTTGGCCACCCACAAAAAAGATTGGGAATTTCTCTTAGCCCATGGCTGTGGGGAACTTCTAGTCCCTGCAAGATGGTGACAGGGCTGTTTTGTCTATCCTTTAGAGCATTGTCCTCTTTCAGGATGAGTTTTGGAGGAGGCAGAAGAGAGGAGCGTACTTTGAGCCCCAGCCATGCCCCTGTCCAGGCATCTGGATAAAACACAACAAGGAAAAAAGAGGAGCAGCCTGCCTCTCTGGTCACTTCTCCCTGCCTTTTTCCACATGCATACTGACCTGTCACCTCAGCTGGTGCMRYCCTTTCYATACACATCCTGGGCTGTCTCTGTCACCAAGTCCTTGGTGGCACAGCCACCGTCAACATTCTGCCCATCATGGTATGCTCTCGCTGTCACCAAGGGTAGTACCAGGAGCTGGTGACAGCACTCTGTGACATGGCAATGACCCTCTGAACATTAGGAAAAAATGCTTTACTATGAGGGTGACTGAGCACTGGTGCAGATTCAACCAAGAGGTTGAMTTCTCCATCCTTGGAGATATTCAAAAGATGTCTGACCTGGGCAATGTGCTCTAGGTGGCACTGCTTAAACAGGAGTGGGCCTGGACCCAACAACCTCCAGAGGTCCCTGCCAGTGTCAAACATTGTATGATTATGTGAAAACCTAGAAAATAATTATTTCTCTCTACACTGCTATTCTCTTAATTTTGGCCCTGGAAAAAGTAATTTTAATGATTTAACACAAGAATTTTCTTGCAGAATCAGATATTATGCTACCTGGGTGGTCAAAATGCATAAGTAGAAGAGGAGTCTTTTATTCCACAGGGGATTTTTTCCCATGAGGTTTATTTTCTCTCCCCAGAACTTATTTGTCTTCCTCACTATTTGACCTTTTAATCTGATGACTCAAATGAAGTTCTGCAGACAACATTATTTTTTATAAAGGACTTTATCTTCTAAGAGCAGCCCAAGCCATGCAGTGAATTTGATCTTATAGAGATATGTGACCACTTCACCCAAAAGCTCATTTTCTTTAATAACTTACCTGCTCAATGTGGTTTGAATGCAGTGTTTAACAYTGTTAGCATGTTTGGCTTTAAGCTAAGATTTGCCTTAAGGAAAACTAACGAGAGGAAAATGGCAGTGCTTGTAATCTTCTGACATACTTRTACACAAATGGATCCTGAGCATGGATTGATTATTTTGAATCCACTGCTACAAGTCTTCTTTCACCTCAAGTGACTGAGTAGTTACTGGTAGTATAGGCAATCATGCTCTGAAACACCAATATTAGCAAAAGTTGCATACTTATTTTGGACTGCAAAAGTTACTGCTAGACAGAGAACAGTGGGRATTACAGTCAGGAAGACCTCTGTTGCCATTGAGGACTCCTAACTTTTGATCACAAAGCACTTCTGTGAGACAAACTTTTTGCTGCACCTTTCCTTTCTAACTCTCCCAGAAAAGCTTTTTTTAACTTGGGCTTGCTCTTCACCTCTTCTTGTCTCTCTCCTTCAACCATAATCTCCAAATTGACAGTGTAAGTCTCAGTCTCAGTCTCAACCCCATCCTAATTCCAGTGTTGTTTCTGAATAAATGTCCCTAGCTTTTTACTTAAGCTGTRCTCTGACTCTCCTTGCTCTTAATTGRCTATGTGAATTTTCTMCAGCTTCCCATTCAGTTTTAATTTAATCCAGTTTTAATTTAATCCAGAAATTCCYATTTCAGTTTTTTTCCCATTCAYWTTTCTGGTGTTAGTCTCTCTTAATTATGTAGGCAACCCCAGTTTTTCCMATACAGTTATCTTTCCTCACCTTGATTTATATGCCCTCTATYTTGCATCTCCCAGCCCAATTTTTAATCAGTTTTTTGCTTCCTTCTCAATCTCATTCTTAAGGTGTTAGTGCAAAGTGACCCACCTATGGCACAGRGTCAGTCCTCTTTGAAATTTAATTGGGTTTTTTGCCTTAATTCTTAATAGTGAAGTCCTTTATGAGTACAAGTGGAAGGTGTTTCTTGGTCTGATTTTTTTTTTTTTGAGACAAAGTTAAGAAACTTTTCAAGGCARCTCAAGGTTTGCCACTCTAACCTTGTAATAAATAATTTAAACCTAAGTATTTATAAATGTTCAATTTGGTGAAAACAAGACTGGTCAGATGTTTGAAAATTCTTACTGAGAATAATAAAGGTCAGTTTTCTGACCTTTTTTTTCTGCCAAATTATAGCAAGTTTGCATTGATAATGWGTGAAACTGGACTCCCTCAACCCTGCACAGCTAGGTTTGGTCAGATCATTCAATGGAACTTTGTTTAAAGGGACTGATCCAGAGACCCATAATGCAAAACACAAAACTTCTTGATCATTTTGAAATAAATTTGTTAAGCTTTGTTTTGAAAGGGGTAACATCTCCCAGTTTCATTCACAGAAAGCGCACAGAGGTTATGAAAAGCAGGATATTAGAAAGATGGCTATTGTCCAACCTTAATTATAGGTGGAAATTCTGGAAACCCCCTCTGGAAAGCCTGCCCAGGTTGTCTAAAAGTAAATGAAAAAGTGGAGCGTTTCAGGAAGATTTAACTTAGTTTTTCCATACTGCAGACTGCTTGATCATGCACTTACCAGTGAGCATGTGGCATCACTGAAATGTAGCATTTGCTGAGTGGCCTCAAAACAATYTAAAATATAAATATACATCTAGGTAAACAGAACTTGGAGTGAAAATTTGGGTAGCTAAACATGACTTTTACGGTTTCCATAGATCTTTATAGTCACTCATGAAATGTAAAATGCTTTTTGTATTTGTAACACTCCTGCTAACTCATTGCCTCTATCTTGCAATTAACTGCAGTGGTAAAAATTAGAGAAGGCAAAAGRTGGCTTTCCTGTCAAGAAAATACACACCTGCTTTCTCTTTGTGGTATCAGTGCAGGAATTTTATCCATGATCCTGTAGAAAATAAATACATCTCTGAATCCCTGACAATATGTTTGTTGGTGCTCTTGTACTTCCAAGTACTTTTTAGAGCTGAACTATAGAATTGAATTTTTCTTTAGCAAATCTCTCTTGGCCTCTTTGAGAGCTACTTTTAGGTGCTGCAGTGTTGCAGGTGGAAGTACCTGCTTAGCCCTACCATGGGACACAGTGTACCTTTCTTGTTTGCCATCTTGACACATGATTGATATCCTCACTTACCAGCATGCACACTGCTGATACCTTAGAGCTTTTGATTTTTCTCCGCCTGAAGATCAAAGAGGATTATTGGTTCAAACTGAATTATGTCAGTATATGTCAATAACTGCTAATTATTAGATTATTAGATAATTAGCTAGTGTTATCTCCTTCTATAGTTATACCTATATACAGCTATCTTTAGAATTTTTGTTGCTGTAGTGATAAAGGATAAATCCAATCATCCAGGAAAGAAAAAGAGAGGAGGGGAAATAAAACGTGAAAGTATTTCATATTTATTGCTGAAATTCTGGAATGCATTTACTCTGCTATGTGACCTGCAGTCTATTTAAATATAAAAATGGGACAATCTCTTTATATATCAAAAAAAGAAATCACATATAAGCTAAAGCAATGAAAGTAATAAATGCTCMGTGGAAAATTGTTTTTTGTATTGATATTCTCAATGTGTATCRTAAAATTAATTAATCCTTACATGCAGTTTGTTTATAATTTAAATTCTTTCTCTTGTCCTTCAATGATGTTCCCATTTTCAGACACTGTATGTTACTTGTTTTGCCAGTAAAGCGTGGAAAGCTTCCGTGGAAGAACTAGCTGTGTTATATTAGAAGAAAACAGTACAAGTTGAAATGTTTTGAGGAAAGAACGTGACCAAAGAAACTAGTTTTATCTYTATATCATATTTTTCACTCCGTTTTTCTGCTGTGGGGGAGTGTTGTGYCAGAAAAACTCAGTAGCAAGAAATGAACAGAAAAGGAGGTATAAAAGCATATTGTGCTTTCCTGCAAAAGCATTATTTTTCCAAGGATCACGTATGCCATTTATGATTGCCTAAAATGACAAGGGGTACAAGTTTCAGAGACGTTCACTAGAGCATTGGTGATTCCCAAAAGCCCCGTGAATCCAGCAGTTATTCCAAGTTAATGCTGGGGAACAGCAAGCAAAATAGCTTTTCAGCCATGAATTATTTTGTTACTTAAGTGCTACAAGTTTTTCTCCTAAGAAACGCACTGGTATTTTATTTGATTTAAATGAGAGATATTGGCACTGATGGTGAGCATACAGAGCATTTGAGCAAATTAGCAAAGGGGTTACTGCATCCATATGTGTGTTGCTTTGGGGATTAGATGAATCTATTCAGTGACTCAAATGCCTGGATTTAAATATCCCACAGATTCAAGGATATTTGTGGGAGCTGTCTKTATTCAGAAAGGACATTTACCAAAGAAATAAAAACCGTGATAACCCAGTGCATTTTAAATCTGAATCTGAATACTCCTTTCAAAGCAATGTAATTTATCTCCTAACAGTACTAATTGAGGCAAACTAATGTCATTTTTAGAAAGTGTAACCTTATAAGTACACTCTGTAACTTGCAAAAACATGCAAACTTTGAATGTTTGGTCACAATATCCAGCTCCTTTTTTAYCTCTTCAAAACTTTAGCAGATGTAAATGTTCTCCTTTTCCATGAATACCATAAAAACAAAATAGAAACAAAATTTTGTCTTTCACTGTCCTTTTTTTTTTAAATGCAGACATTAAAAAAAAAAAAAAAAAACCACCTCAGAAGAGCTTAGAAATGCTCCATCAATATTTTGACTAATAAAATGCTCTGGTGGGAAATTTTTTGCAATAGTTGAGATACCTCGGAGAAAGGAGTTCAATATATGTCAACATATTCTTTTGTAAAATAAARTTAATGAGTGAATGTCAAGTCTAATTGACTAATATTTTCAAAGGGCTGTCCCAGGTCAAATTCTGTCATGTCTCTGTGGACCTCAGCACAGATGAACTTGAAGTTATGGGCATGTCCATGATTTCCCCTAAAGGGATAGAATTGTTAATGATACTCACTGAAAGAATATCAATGTACTGGTGGTTCTGTGCTGTCTGCATCACAACAACAGTTAGGTTACTGGGAATTATTAAAAATTTCACATTTYCCCTTGATTTCCTTTTTTCTTCTTWYTTTTAAATTATACTTTGATTCTTCTCTTTCCATATGATCTTTTGGTAGTATTTCAATTATTGCAGAACTCAAACAAAAAKTTTTCTTACAAAGTTTTCAAGTTTTGTGTTATGACCCTTCCAAAAACTAAATGAACAACTTTTCAGCTGTATTACTCCCTTTAGGACTTKAACTTGACTTGAAGAGTTCTTTAAAACGTCTGTAGCTAACACCAATTCTCCAACACCATTTACAATGTACGTTAGAGAACTGCATATCACTGAAATAAACTAGAAATTGAAAGTGGTAACATGAAATGGGTCAGCCCACTAACACAATATCAAATTTTGGATTTTAAAATTTGCAGGTAGAATTATAAGATGTAACTTGGTGCTAGTGGCAATGCAATTGCACAATTTGAGATTCTGTTCACAATCAAAGAGAGACTAACATGGTGCATTGTGCTGGTTTGGGTTGGGGCAGAGTTGATTTTCTTCACAGCAGCTGGTACAGGTSTGTCCTTTGGATTTGTGCTGTAAATGTGTTAATTACACAGGAATATTCTTGTTATTTCTGAGCAGGGCTCTGCACAGAGCCAAGGCCTTTTCTTCTCTTCAAACCATGCCACCAGTGAGTGGGCTGGGGATGGACAAGGAKTTGGGAGGGGWCACAGCTGGGACTGCTGACCCCAAMTGACCACAGGGATATCCCACATCATATGGTGTCATGTTCAGCATATAGAGAGGYGGGAAGAAAAGGGAGGGAAACAATGTTGAGAGTGATAGCATTTGTCTTTCCAAGTCACTGTTACATGTRATGGAGCATTCCTTTCCTGGAGATGTCTGAACACCTGCCTGCCCATGGGGTTTTCTCACTTTTACACTTCTGATTCTCTCCACCACCCCACTAGAGGAGGAGTGAGTGGCTATGAGGTGCTTAGCTGCCAGCTGAGATTAAAGCATGACAAGGATTCATGGTAGTTTCAAGAATTTGCATCTGAAATTCTGTAATCAATTTGTGTCATTTTATTGATTTCTAACTCCAAAATGGAATAGTTATTATTGCTTGCATGCTTATATGATTCTAATCTGCACAGGCTTCAAACATTTAGTTTTAGAAAAAAGGTGTAAATATTAAAAATTCTCAGTGTTAGAAAGAGGACACAGTGCTCTTCAAATCCATATGCATGTCAACAATAGAGCTCTTACAGCAAGGTCACTGTCAGTTGATTTAGTGCTTAGACTCCAGTAGAAAGTACTTACAAGTCCAACCATTATTGTATGACTTACTTGACACTGTGGATAGGGTAAACTTCTGCAGACATGCACGTTAGAACTCTGGCTGTCACTAACTTGTGACTGATAGTGTAAGATGGCTAAATKATTAACTTGATGTTTGCATGCCTTGAAAACAGATAATAGATCTATGAAATCTGGCAGTATATTCAAGGCAACACACATAAAATACAATAATGTGGCATTTAAATTGATAAAGACTGTCAGCATTATAAGGCAATGCTTTTCCAGGTCTTCTACATCCTGCCACAACTAAAAGTTTCAAGGTCTWATTTTTCACTGTGTGACCAAAGATCATGAACTTTCATAACATCCACCTCATATGCCTAAGGCTTTCCTGTGAAAAACCTATGGTAAATTCAGAATCATTACCTAAAACAGATTAAAATTGGCTTAGTTTGCTGAGCAGCGTTAATGCTACCAACACCACAATTTATTTCACAAAAATTAGTTTCAGTTTTAAAGGAGCTGATCTGTGAGCATCACTCTAGAGGAGACTTCTCTAGTGGCAGAAAGCTTTTCATGTATATTTACATTTGTACAATCTAAAAAGTAAATGCTGCATCAACAGTAAGATTGACACTTGCCAGGTTCTCTTTGATATGAATTTGTAATTACAGGAAAAAAGCATAAGCTTATGGCAGGACCAAACTATAAACCAAAAGCATTCAAAATATATAACAAAAATATTTGAAATAATTAGTACTCTCATACATTCTCATATAATGGGGGAAAAATCATATTAAAAGTTCTCAGGATTTTAGTGATATTGGTAAAGGATAATAGGGTTCTAATTGCTCATGCTAGGAGTGAATTATTATGTGGAAAAGGTTGTTACACTCTCTTTTACTAGATTATGAGTAACTGGTATGGGGGAAAAATGTTTAATAAACTTTAAAAAAAATGGACCTAAAATGCTCTTTTATGCGTTTCTGGTTTGAGCTTTTATGGGAGGAGTTATCAGTGCTATGAATGGACAGACACCTTGAATTGCTCCTCAGAAACCTTTGACTCAAACCAGGTGAATTGCTCCTGTTAATGCCTGTTTGATGAAGTGTCTTGAGGCAGAAGGACACTGTACAAACCCATCAGCATCAACTTCTGCTGTCTTCACTTCCCTACTACTTATTGACATAATTTCTGTGCTTGTGGAGGAGAGAAAAACATCACATTTCTCAGCTCTTTAAAACCTAGCTGTCAARAAATGTTCAGGAAATTAATTTCTTGCCAATATGTTTTATTAAAARAAGTGTAAAGAAATTGTAGGATTTTTGGAAGGACTCAAGAGAATTCTGAAAGAAAACAGAACAAAGTTGCATAATAGCAGGTTTTAAGAAGGGATGCATTTAGATTGTGCAATTGCAGTATTCACATGAAACACTTGGAAGGTTTCTGCTGACAGCACCTTTTTCTCTGATCTGGCATGGACAAGAAGGAAGCTCTCAGGTGCTCAATGCTCTCCACTTGTGGCAAATAGGAGGCAGAAGAGATTTAGTTAAGAGAATTTTGCTTTGTCCACCATTTCTGCRGTGTTGCTTTGAAAGAAATGGTAACCCCAGGTGACCTAAAAATCTCAGGCTGTGAAACTGAAATCAAGAAAAGTGTAAACTCTGTGCCAAGAACTGTATGATTTACATGATGCACTTTCTGGTGATGTTATGCACAGAAATAAAACATCACAACAAAACACTTCAACCTCACTGAACAAATATGCTGGTCCTCATATGTATATGTTAACTAAAGCTGAAATTATATCCCTCCTAAAGTGACAGAGCAATGGAGTAGAATCAGAGTGTTTCTCTGGGAGGTGAACAGTCCACCCCACTGTTGGGAAATATTCTTGGACAATACCACCAAACATTGCAATTACACAGGTGTTAGTCAAGGCATCACAGATATTGTAATGTTTTGTAATTTGGCATTTGGTTTGTTTTTTTTTCTCTTATTTCCCAATGGAACTTCCCAATAGACCTCTGACAGAATGGCAATGCTCTCTTTTAACATTTACAGGTTATTCCTATTTCTCTTCCTTCTACATTAAAAATAAATAAATAAATTAAAAAAAAAAAAAAAAGCCCCATTGGTTAATGCCATATTTGTAGATTCTTCAATATCATTTACAAAAATATCTCAGCATCTGAGAAATACATAATTTCAGCAATTTGCTTTTAAAAACATTGTAGTTTTTTCTTTCTGGACACTGTTATTGATTATAGTATCTGCCAGAGAGATTGAACCTTCCTTCTGTGTTTACATATCAAAGGACTAGATTTTCACATCTTCTTGAAGAACGAATTAAAACATTGATTCTTTTTAATGGTAATTATGTTTTAAAATATTAAGGGTTAGCATGCTTGTGATGATGTATAGAGATTGAAATTATCATACAACTTCAGCTACTTTTATTCCATGGAAGTACTAAACCTTCCAGAAGAGGGAAGTGCTGTTTTTTAAGATTTAGGATTGRTAGGCTGCACATTATAGTGTGGAGYAGAATTTTGCTTCTGACAACATGGACATATTTCCTTTGTCCTGGATTACAGGTATGAACTTGCAAGAGGGGGGTGCTTTGTTTGTTTGTTTGTTTGTGGCTAGTTAAATTTTTAAAATTTGAGTATAATGATGTCAGCCCAAACATTTTCATTGTCTAAATTCTCTGAAGACAATGGTGTAATATAGGTGTAGAAAAAATAACAAGTTGTTTATAATTTTTTGTTAACCTTTCATTGTGGTCAATACTACCCTCTAAGTTTATATTTAACAAARGAATGACATGTTTCTAGAATTAATGTCTGAAATTTATTCTGAAAATTTCTCCTAGAAATGTATAGGTGGATAGCTAGCAGTTATTGACTATAGTCTTGTATTCTTACTAAGTGTATAGATTGAATTTGAAGTGATTTTTACAACACAGTGGAAATCTCAGTGTTGGGTTTGGGTTTAATTTGGTCTGCCTTGGTTTGATTATTTTTAGAGACCTTCCTTATTCCATTAACTGTTTCTTGTTAGTTTGTTTATTCATTTTTTAAAATAACATTCTTCAAGGTAAGACTTGTTTGCATTTTTGTTCAGGTTTTTAGATGGAAAGAACATAGCAAATTCCTATTAATCTGAAATCTATGCAACGTAGTAGAAAATAATGGCACTCTCTAGGACTTGAAATCCATGCAATTTATATAAAAAAAAATTACTCTCTGAGAGAAAGAAAAAAAAAGGTAAGATTTAGTATAGAGAGCCCTTGCAGTATTTAACCTAACAATATTTTTGTCTAATACAACTGTTCCCATGTTAGAAACAACGTCTCTGTTAGTTTCAGAASAGTTATACTGAAGATTAATGTTATCCTTTATAGAAGTGGATTTAATAACCTTTACACTTCTATATCATATATTGTGCCCAACTCAATGATTTTTTTCTCATCCATAAATCTAAGAAATCTTTTTATTTCAGCTTTTCTTCTTGCCTGGTAAAAGATTTAGGATTACCTACATGTCTAATGAGACTATTGCCAATTTACAAAAATACATTAGAGGTTTATGTGACTTTTATTTCACTCTTTAATCTTGTTAAACCATTGAAAAGCCTCAGAACAGGAATACTGTTTTTTTTCAGTTGAAGCCTATTTTCTGCCTTTATGCTTTTTCTGGCCAAATAGAATTATCAGTCATTATCTAAAATCACTGAAAAAATCACCTCCAGTCACACTATTACTAAGGGGCAAAGGATGTGTRTGTTACCTTTTGCTTTGTTTCTGAMAATACTGGCAAGATTTGATTATRGTAATGAGTAATTKYARTCTACCTACAGCTCGCTTTTCGTGTCAAGGGAACATTTAAAGTTTTGAAAGTTACTTTTTGTTTTAATCTCTACATATTTTATCATCAACTCTTCTTTCAAGTCTCTCAGTACACACTGTGATTTGTATTTTCAAAGAAGCCTAACTGCCTCTAAAGATTCAGCATCTAGTTCCTTTCAACRTGATTTGAAAGTCTCTATCTGGATCTGGTTTTTTCATCAGGAAAACTTGATTTATCAAGGGACTTTTTACTCTTTTGTTAGGTAGCCAACTACCCATAAGCCATTGCCTTTTTAGGCAACTTGCCCAGAGACCTGTTCGTTTTAATCCTCCCTCACTTTGGCTTGGGTATTTCAAACTTTACTCCTCAAACYCTACCCTATGCCCTTTTTTCCCCATTTTCCCCCTCCCTTTGTAGTGTCTTTAGGATTTTGTTATAAAATTCATTTGATATTATTTACAAGCATTATATAATTATAGTTGTGGGTTTATGAAAATGAAATTTCTCTGGTATTTAGAATTAAGCAAATTAAACATCTTCCAGTTTTATTCTGCCAAACTATATATTTAAACTTGGGTTTTTTGTTTTGTTTTTTTTTTTCAATCTAGACATATTTTACTTGTATCCACATTAGAAATGCAGCCCTAGTCTCCTCCAAAATGTGCACAGCACCACTGCTGAGTATGACTCAAAAGGTCACTGTCAGCTTCCTGACTCCTTGTATGTGTTAGCACTGGGGGATGAATCAGCRCTGGTTTGTGTTTGCCAACAACCTCAGGTGACTAACTCAACATGTGGGACTGCCTCATTCCTGTTTTTTGCTAAATGCTGAATCTTTTTCTGTGCTGCAATGTGAGATAGGACGCCATAAGAATGACAAGAAATTGTCTCAAGTCCTTACGTGGAAACCCTTCCTTGGCCTTTGGCWGGCTCCACTAGTCATAGGCTTTTTTCCATCACCGAGGTGAAGAAAATGCCTTATTTTAATCATATTTGATTTTGTTAAGAAATGCCTGTGCATAATTTTATTTTTTTCCATCTGGCTAAGGTTTTTAAGGCCATTGAAAATTGTAATGCTGCTGAAAAATTAAGAGTCTTAACTAACACCTAACTTATTTAAGCCTTATATTCTGGCTAGGTACAACTTGATATTCTGCTCAGATGATGTTTGGCTGAGGAGAGGTGGAGGAGTAGCTGCTCAGGTTTCAGCAGCTTCTTAGAAATTCATAAATTTATTCTCCAACAGTGTGGAAAGATGGTGTTTCTGCAAAGAGGCAACCATAAACATCCGAGAGGCAGAGCTCTGTGCAGGGAGCAGGAGTGATGCTCAGGCAGAGCATCCTGGTGTTCTTGGGAAGCTGCCATGGCTTGGCAGCTCCTTCCTTTGCCACCTGCAGGAGGACTCAGCCAGAGTCCCTGTAGGCTGCAGTTGGRTAGAGCTGAACATGGAGAAATAATCACAAGTGAGTAAAGACCTGTCAGGAAAAGCAGTCAGGATTAATAGATAAAGGCACGTAGGTCTGCCTGCAATAGTTAAGCTTTTCTGATCTGGTTTAGGCACCTTCCTTCAGGAAAATTCTGTTGAGTTTTTTTCGGCAGAAAAACAGGTATATGAGCTCCAGGTAAAGCTTTCTGAATCTCACGCTTAAAATACACTCTAAATTAAATTCTAGTTGCATGCTTTTATTTACCCATGAATCTTTCTTTGGGCTTCAGTGCCACCAACCCAGGGTTTAGTTTTTCTCTCATCTGTATTAATGGTTCTCAGATATTTCCTCCACTATATTAAATCCTACACTTATCCTATCTAGTTTTGATTTTCTTGCTGCATTCAGGCTTCTATCCGACAACACAGCAAATAAAGATGAATAAATAAGATTCATTGATTGATGCTGAACATAGAATATCACCTTTGTTCTCTAGCACAAGAACTGAGCAATGCAAATGTTACAAATAGGCATTCAGCAAAGGCACTCTGGGCGGGGATGTTGACTTTGTCACAAATTTGTTAAAAACAATACCACTAAAACAAGGTATCAGTGTCATCTTCAGCAGTCTTCAAGATTTTGATTGTGTGCATTACAGACGGATGTGTCTGACTAAAAAAAGAATCAGATTATCCTTTGTAAATGTAAATGATGGTTCCTGCTAGCAAAATGGCTAGAAAATTACTATAGCTTGTATGTATTTATTTTCTAAATATCTTCTCATTTATCTGCACCAACAACTTACAACTCACAGTGTTGTGTGCTTCACTCACAGTGAAGTTTTGCTTGGGATATTTATATTTTATTTGGTCTATGATTGGCAGGTATTATTTCTATACTTGTGCTGATTATTTAAACATTTTAAAGAGGAAAAAAGAATGATTATCGTTTTCAATAATGTGGCAAAAGAAAAAAAAAAACAACTGAAATTTAATTTGAGCTGGGTACCCAATTCACCTCAAATTTCTCAGAAAATGGGATGCAGCAGGGACACCTCCACATCTCCATCACTGCTGATCTGTGCGTGCACACACTACCAAAGCTCCCAAAGGGACCCACAGTCAAACAGCTGTCAAATCAGCCAGAGCTTTGGATAGGAGCTCATGAAGGCTTCGTGTCAGGGATGAGAGCRCAAATGGTATCTGATCTGACACAAAGCTACAGTGGCAGAGGCAGTATCTAATCCAGCATCAAGCATGACAGAAAAAGGTTAAACTTTCAATCATTTTTAACATCTAAAGCACCTGGGAGGAGGGAACTGATGCAAAATGATGCAAACTGATGCAAACCAAGTGCTCCAAGTCATAGGATGAAGCTTTTGTGACCTTGCACTGGAAGACTAAAGGCTTCATTTGCTGTTATTGAACCGTGTTTCCAGTCAAAYTCAGGGCAAGTATAAACATAGGAGTACACTGAACCTTAAGGAACAGCAAACACACACRCATGGCAGAWTATCAAGGAAATAAATTTCATGACAGGGATGGGCTGTCATCCATGTAATGATGTAGGTTGGGCAGGTGATAGTTACACACTGTAATGCTCCAAGCCTCACTCCTGTGGGGTTTAGCTGTGTGGTCTGTTGGGTTTCCATGGCCAGGTTTTGGTAGTGGGGTAGCCAGGGGTGGCTGCTGTGAGGAGCATCATTCCCAATGTCTGACAGAGCCAATGCCAGCCGGCTCCAGGACGGACCCATCGCTGGCCATCAGCAGTGGTGGCAGAGACTTTTGGGTATAGAGTCAAAAAGGACAATGAACCCTGTGCAGCTGCAGCTGGGAACAGGAATGAGAATATGTGAGAGAAACTGCCCTGAAGACACCAAGAACAGGGATGAAGAAGAGAAAGGAGGTGCTCCGGGCACTGGAGCTGAGATTCTCCTGCTCCCTCCAGTGATGCAGCTGTACCCCTGAAGCCATGGAGGATCCCACACTGGAGCAGAGATSCCCCTGCAGCCCTGGGACAGCTCCACATCAGAGTAGTGGATGCCTGAAGGAGGCTGTGACCCCATGGGAAGCACCTGTGGGCCCACCCTGGAGCAGAGCCCACACTGGAGCAGGTTTGGTGCTGTGGCTCACCCTGATCAAGGTGTGACCCACCCTGGAGCARCCCATTCCTGAAGGAATGCATRCTGTGRAACCAGCCCTCACTGGAGCACTTTTTGAAGAACTAAAGCCAGTGGGAAGGATTCACATGGGAGAAGATCATGGAGGACTGCTTCCTATGGGAGGAACCTGTGCTGGAGTAGGGGAAGAGTATGAGGAGCTCTMCCCTGAGGAGGAARGAGCGTCAGAGACGAGGTGTGATGAACTGATCACAATCCCCWTTCCCCTTCCCCATCCCAGTGCAAAGGGAGTGACCAAGGGCAGTGCAGCTGCCTATAACAGTCCACCCATAACAGACAGAAAAAAGTTAAATCTTTTATTGGACCAAATATATTGTCATCTGAAATATTTTTTATTCCTTTYTTTTTCCAGTTTTTCAACTGTGTAAATTGCTTCATATGACATCAGCAGCATAAAATGCTCTTATGGGTTCTATTAGTCTTCCAATCCTCAGCAAAACGGTATTTAAAGGACTTCCTGCACAACAGATTATACCTTTGATTACTAGTCCTTAATAGATTTTTCTTCCATAAACTGCTCCCACTGCCTTTTAAACTCCTGTAAAGGTTTATTGTGCACATCCCCTYGTGTCAGAATTCCACAGATTAGCTATGAGCTATGAAGAATTTCTATTTTGTTTGGTRGCTCATTTTTAGCTACATTACTTTGACCTCCCTAGTCTTTATTGGACTAGTCCTACATTTTTATCTTCTCAGTCTGACATATGACTTTACAGGGATCTGTTTTACCCCTCACTAGCTTTTTTACCAATTTGATCCGTCTTTCTGATAGTCAGTGATTATCCCTCTAATTTTTTCCGGGTTCCTTTTTGAGATAGTTATGGGGGTAGTAGAAATTGCAAAAAACACCCAAGATAGCTTTATGCAATATCATACAACATCATAATATTTGCTGTATTGTTTTTCTTTTCCTTTTTTAAATGTCTATTTYCTCTTTTTCTGCTCCTGAGTATTGWACTGAYATTTTCACTGAACTGTTYRTTACAGGTCAGTTCTAAAGATCTCATTCCTATGTGGCAAAAGTAATCTCAGAGCTCATCACCTTGTATGTAAAATTGAGATTGTTTTTCCTCATGTGCATCACTGTGCATTTACCAAYACTGATTTCATCTGCCGTTTCATTATCAGTTTATTTCTTCTGCAGTTCAGTTGCCCTTGTTTTTATWACCTGGAATAACTAACTATCACCAGCAAATTTTATCTTCTCATGGCTTCTTCTTCCTTTTTTTCCAGATGATTTATAGAAGCGTTAAAAAGTCTTGAAACAGCAAAGATCCTGTGTGACTCCTCTTTATTYATTACCTAAGCAAATTTAAACTTTAACCACTAAAACTATATTAGGCTATTTATGTGTTTTCTTGTTGAATTTTCCCCTTTTAACAATATGGCTGCTGAATTTTATTTAGGTGGTCATGTGTTCCTTAAATACTAAATTTTTAACAACTTTGAGCAGATTTGAGCAGTCAAGGATATAATTTGACAGACTTCCTTGGACCATGAGAGGGCTTTTTTTCTGCTTTTCTAGATTCTTCATGTTTTTACAGCGTTAATTTACAGATCCTCAAGCTGCTCAAGAGGTTTTATTGATGTGATGAGTGGAAGCAATCACCAACAATATAAGTAGTATAGATAGTGTTAGCATTTATCATGTGTTCTTATATTTCCATATGGTGTGATTGTGGACAATGCTCATGTGGATAGGTTGATCCTAAAATTCAATGAAATTATTAGAAAATCTTTAATTATCCTTATTTCATAAGCATAGTTTTACTTTAAAGCATTATGCACCTGGGTTTTCAATGCAGTATTTGGCATTTTTATTTGCACTAGATTAGATTGTTACTGATTATAGTTTGAATCAAAATATTATTTTTATATATACATATATATATATATATAATTCATTAAATTTGGCAGGTTTCCTAACCTTCAGAGTAGCTCTCTCCTGAAAGGCTTTTCTGTTTGCAAGTAGAACATGTCAGATAATATTTGGAAATGAAGATTTAAGGTGATCRTAATCTTATTTGGACAATAGAAACAATTGCATCAGGCTAAGGCTCAAGGGATTATAGATTCAATCACTTTTAACACTCTTTGAAATGTGCTTTTACACCAGGGGTAGGTGAGAGTGCTTTTAACGCAGGAAAAATATAATATCTGGAGAATCAAATTTTTTTTGWGCTTTTATTGTGCTTGAGCAAAATTCATTTTGAGGTCACTGGGATTAGCTGAAACACTTCCCTTAAATTCAATCAAAGACATTGATGTCTCTTGAAAACACTTCTGCAAAAGCAACAAAGCAGAGAAATAGAAAAAAATTATGTAAAAAATAATATTTTTATTAAGATTGAAACATCCTAGAGTAAAATGTTGAACTCATCCAGATTTCAGAGGAAAGGTCACTATGGGGTTTTTTTTTTTTTGGGGGGGGGGCGTGGCAGGGGGTTATGATGCTAAAAGACTATTTTAAAACTACGTCCATGTTACTGGTGCTGATATATACTACATCTTGTCCATTCTTTACTTTTATGCTAGCAAAACAAAGTAGTTTTTCATTACCTAAATGAAACAGTCTGTTGTTTCAGAACAAAATTACTTTGCAATAATCATGATGTAAAGAAATTTTCTAAAACACTTAACTAACATTCATTTTATTTGCAGTGTTTTTTAGAGAGTCTTTAGTTTTTGAGGTTTGTTTTTTAGGCTGTTGAAGTGTGTCCATATGCTCGGTGGAACACAAACTGTTTTTCATTCAGTTCTATGTCAACAGCACTGATTATTCAAAATATTTTCTAAACTCTTTTAAACTTCAGAGTATATTTAAAATTAGTAGAATGTGCAGAAGATTTGTAAAAAGACTTACAGACCCAAATCGTAATAACACTCTAAAATTGCTACTTACAGAGAAACTCAGAGAATTAATCTCCAGGACCTTTAGTGGATATCTCAAAGATTTTTAAGAGTTTAAAACCAAAAAGTTTTATTTGTGTTTAGATTTCTGMTGGTTTTGCTGTACTCAACTGAACCACTTCTGTTTGGCTGACACAATTAGTCCATGAAGGCATCCTGTGTTGGCTTGAAGACATAAAGATTACAGAAATTCAGAACTGCTATCAGTGATGCATTGTTTTGATASCTGGCCAAATATCTTTTTTAGCATTTTGTGTGACATTTGCCTTTTGCATTGCCCATCAGCTTCTAAACACTCATTCTTATAATGACTTTCTCTACTAGACTGAAAAGMCTTTTAGTACCAATACTTTTAATATCTGATGTCTGAAGTGGTTTTATGTTGCAGTCAACACACCTCTTAATATATTTTTTGATAAGCATATGGGCCGAGGTGTAGGTGTCATCTGCAGAAATGCATTTTCTACCCCACAAATAATATTTGTAACTCTCTTCTGTCTTCTCTCCAGTTTTTACATCTCTCTACAAAATGTGAGCTACAGAACTATATTATTCTGATACCTCTCACTTATATCAAATACAAATAATCACTATCTYCTTCTTCAAACAGCCTCAGGTCACRTTGTCACTTTTTTGCAGCCAAATTGTATTGACAGTTTGTATCAAATTGTCTACATGCTGTACTTGGGCTATTTTTATGGTTCAGTCTTAATTCTGAAAGTTAAGAACTCTGTTCCTCTGTAAAATAAGTTTTTATTTTGCAAAGCTAAATTCATTTTGTTTGAGTCAGTTTGACCTGGGTTCCTATTTCTGCTCCTTCAGTTGCTTTTTCTTTGGTGAATTTCATGCTACAGGTGTTTGTTTGATGCTTSCTTAGATATATGTGATCAAAATTGTAAATAAGACTCTGGTACAGAAAACTGTATATTTTAATKATTAGATTTTTCAGAAAATAAAAACTAAATAGAGCATTTTTGCGAATCCTATTTGTTATTCCAAGTTTCAAAAGGAACACTTCCATAGGTTTGAATCACAACGTTATGGAGATATTAAYGTTTGCACATGAACCTTCTGGTTCCCACATGAATCTTCAAGTTCCCAGACACCATAGCAGTGCAGCCAGCCTAACCTACTGAGACACTGAAAATTTTTAAAAAGTGCAGTGGATAAATATGAAAATAATTTAATTTCAAACATGTATTTATGCTAAAGTAATTGTTCATGACTTTTAACTGTTTTGTCTATTTCTTGCATTTTTTTACAAGCCTTTGATAAATAAGACAAGAAAATGGGAAAGGTCCYATTTTTTTCAGTTTTGCTTCCCTGTTTTGTTACTCATTCCTTTACTGACAGTAGCAAAGGGGAAAAAAATTAGGACAAAAGTGGAGAGGTTTTATTACATATGTGAAGAAATAATCTTTTATTGCAACCACTATGTTTTCAATATTTATTTGAAACTTTAGGCCTTCTTTAATTTTTTAAACCTTCTAATTTTGTTAGAAAAATAAAAGATAGACTCAGCAAATTRGGTCTAATTTTAGCCAAATTTTATCAGATATGTCTGAGGCAATGGTGAGCATTAGATAAATTTGAATGGAGAAGATTTGGACCCCTCACACCTGACAAACTGTAGAAAATTACTGTATAATCTGTCAGTTCAAAGACCTGTTCTACTTTATTCCTCCTTCACTTGGCTCTGAATCCTCTATTTCGCCATGACTTTTATTAAAATATCTCCACACACGTTACAAAATGGCTTTGCTTAACCTCAGATTTAGTCTTTTTATCATAATAAATAATCCTAAGAAGTGAGACAAGCTYCCTAAAACACTGCATCTATTATGGACTGCAGCAATTTCATCTGCAGAGTTTTTGAATTCTCAGTGTGATACTGTGGCTGACTGAACTCTCTGTTTCAACTTTGATCTGCCTTAAAAATATTCTCTCCTTGATCCAGTTGGTTACATTATTTCTCAGGGTTATCTCAGGAGCTGTCCTGGTGTGTTGTTAAATAAAATGGGCTTTCACTCACATACAAGCCCTGAGGACAAAGGAAGCTTATCAGGAGGGAAATTGTTTACAGGARTCTCTGAGTACCCAAATAAACTGATCTGGGTCTGACTTTACAAATTATATGATAATAAAGGAGGATTTTACTATAAGTATTGAGCAGTGCTGTCTTTGTTCATGGTAAAGGAAGATATTGACAAATTTAGAGAAAGTTTGCATCCCAAAATGCATAGAGCCAAACCCTCAYTATGAACTAAAGAAGAAAGTTTGTWTCCATACTGCTCTAACTGAAAAGGTTATACGTATCATATAAAAAGTAATATTATATTAGCAAATATGATGTGGAGTCAGTGCACCCAGACCTATTTTCTTCATTGCAAAGTGATGAAGTGGACGAGTGAAAGCCTGTGCTCTCTGGAGACGCCAAGGAGGAGCGTGGGCAACAGAGTAAAGCTGAGCAATTGTAAGATTTCAGTTCACTGGAGCAGGAGACGGCACTAATAGCCTGTGCTGTGARAGATAGTGCCTGCACTCTGCTCAGACTCCCTTGTCTAATAGAACAAGATGGATCCAAGTACGGGACCTGCTGGCAGGAATCTCAGAGTCTCAACAAAGCGTTACGAGGCTCTTGTCACGCCAAGTGACAGCAGAACACAGGCTTAGTACTTCTGTGTCTTAACTCATCATATTTCCTGTTTGAAATCTGAATTTCTTTTTCTTTTTATTAGTTGACTAGTTGACACTGTAAATGAAACAACATATGTTGACAAGCACGTATGCTTGTAGATATTTAGTGATCAAACAAGTATCTCAGCTATTTCCTTAGCTTCTCCTGTCTTGTACAGCGGCTGCAGTTCCCATGTTGCATCCTTGGTGATGAACATGACAAAAGTGTTTTTCAGGCAGGGAGTGGCAAGTCACATTCCTGATTAGTGCATAAGATGTTTTCTTTATATAAAGTTTCACAAAGCAATGTTAGTGTGTTTTTTTGTTGGTTGGCATTATTTTTTTACTTTGGATTTTTGTGGATCTCAAATTATTTTACATAAAATGCTGGACAAAATTTTGGATATATTAAGCTAAGGTTTCATGGATGACTTCTGAGTCGTTGCTTTTTGAGGGGCCTTAATGAACTTCATGCTTGAACAGCTGAAAGTCTGCCTAAATGAGGGGAGCRTTACAGCTCCACTGAAGTGGAACTGATATCTACTCTTATACTGTTATACTTGAGAAAATCCAGCTCCACGTTGTTCAGCAGAATAGACAAATTTATCTTCTAATTTTTCATCCATGCTTATTGCATAACACTGTAACTTGTATTTTTATTACCTTGAAAAGATGAAGACCTCAGTTGACAATGATAGCAGTTGACACATCAAAGCCTGGCAAACAAAATGTAGATTTCTTGAAATTTCTTCTAGAACATCAGTCTTGCTCTTCTGCTATATATTTTAATGACATTGTGGGTTTCTTGAAGCACTTATTGCAAGWCTGTGGTGGTTCCTTTGCCTTTAATCAGCCATTTGTTCTCTTCTAGGTTCATCTTCAAACACAGAATCCCACAAGTCTACCTGGTCACAATGAGACAATGCAAARTATGCACAAATTACATTAGAGCTAAACATAAAACAATTCTATTGTCTTCTATAAAAACAGCTGTTAGGTAATATTTCCTTTGACACAATAAGCTAATGTAATTTAAGGGACATTTTTATTTTGTAATAAAATGCCAAGGAAAAACTGAAGAGCATACCAAGAAAGAACTTTTGGTAGATTACTAGTTAATCTTTAAAACACACAATCTTTTTCAAATTAAAATAACATTTAAAAAAAAAAATAATAAAATTTAGAAGCAGTAGAACACTTAGAAATAAAACCCAGTTTAAAAATAARTGTTTGCTCCTTGTATCAAAATTTCACTTTTGTGCTTTGACTCTTTGCCTTCTTCTGTGTCATATTCACTGAATCCATCATATCTTAACTAGAATTGGAATAAATAATATGAATAAATAATTGCCCTACCCTTGAACACAGCTTCATCCTAAA
This sequence comes from Malurus melanocephalus, assembly GCF_030028575.1. Taxonomy (NCBI): domain Eukaryota; kingdom Metazoa; phylum Chordata; class Aves; order Passeriformes; family Maluridae; genus Malurus; species Malurus melanocephalus. The sequence continues at coordinate 2,644,461 of NW_026623278.1, forward strand.
TCATCCTTTGAAGAAAATAAGGTGAATTTAATAACATTATGTACTCCTATATCCCAGAAGCATACATGTTTTTCCTGGAAATAATTTAGCCAGTAATAGTGAAATTAAAGGAATTAGGTAGATCACTTGAAGATAAGCATATACAGAGATGCTTACTTAGAGACTGAGTTTCTGCCTACGGTTACTATAATTTTATTTTCTTTTTCACTTTTGTCTCTCTACAGTTTTGTCTCTTGGAATATGAAGATATTGCATCCCATACAAGCAAGATACTATAGGGCTAATTGSATTGAAACTATTCATTAATATAAAACCAGAACTTTTCCATAGCAGGTGATACTATGAAAAAATCTACCATTACACTGTGTAAGGTTTCATATAGAAGCTAACAGTCTGAATGGCAAATGCAACTGAATWTCAATTGGTTTCAGTTCAAACCCATCTCCAATTGCATTTGCCATTCAGACTGTTCTGGAAGCTATAAAATCTAAGATGGATAAGTCTCAGAAATATTATCTTCCTTACTGTAGATGAGGTGGGATTCTTTTATTAAAGAAAACAAAAGAGATGTAAGATGACCTAAAAAATTCCTTTGTCAACATCCATATTTTTTCCTTAAGGACTATGTATTCCAGTGCTTGTGTTCATTTATTTATCTAATTGCTTGCAAAAGATAAATGCTTCAAGTCACAAAATAGGGGTTTTCAAGACTTTTTGTAGTAGAATGACAAAACAACTTTGCAACAGGCAAGACTGTATGTATGAAATGCCTTTTCTCTTCCCTGCTTACTTTTAAGTCTTGATTGAACACTGACTTAAATTCTCCAATCATTGAGCAAAAGTTCATGTTACCTCTTGAATAATTCAATCAATATATTCCACTGCTATAAAATTAGTCAATCAGCAAAATATTTGTCAGTCTATTCAACCATAAASTGTTTTTATTCTAATTTTAAGTGATATGCAAAAATTTTTCTTCCACTTTAAATGTTGCTATGTAGATGAAAGGAGCCTTCAATATGAAACTTTTAAGGAAAGAATGTCTGTGCTTGACAATTGAACAGTTCCTTTTAACCTTAAAATTGCTCAGGGTGCTAATACTTCTCTGTTCTAAWGCAATCAATTTTGAATGAAAATAATTTATTCTATTAAAACAGAGCTCCAAGTAAAATTGCTAACCTGCAAAAATGCATATACTTGGTATAAACTATGCTGTAAACCTTCATTCAAAYTTCTGAGCTGTAGTTCATTTAGAGTTCATTGTAAGTTGAAAACTATTATAAATATGCTTTAGGATAAGGACTGCAAAACACCTGTTGTAAAATATAGCAATTATATGATGGCTTTATAGACAACAGTAAAGCCATGATTGGGTGTTTGTTTTCCTCACTCATGGACTCAGTAGCTGAGATTTCCTCTTCAGGGAATTTTAGCACAAGTGTGAAAAGTCCTGTATAAAAATGGGTCATATTTCTTTCACATATGAATGCCAATGAATAGTAATGAGAGTTAGCTGAATCTTCACACCTGATATGCTTTCACTCTATTAGGTGGAAAAATATCTTGGTTTTGCTACAGRAATACCTGAATCAAGACCCATGTTTTCTTTRTTTAGTTTTCTGTAGTTGGTATTTYATCCAGACTTAGCRTACCATCCCACATGCCYGTAAAAGGTTCCTGTGCATCYCCTAAGTTAGYGCATGTTTTTGTGAGCCCTGTGCCTTTACCTGCATACCTACATATAAAGATAAGGGTACTTTATTATATCCTAACATTAAGCCTTTGTTTCCTTAGGAAGCAGTGTGGATGTACATACATGTACTGTTTTCCTCAGCTCAAGAAATATTTTGTTTCACTTGGGCAAAATGCAGCTGTAAAAACTGGGTTTGATAGAAAATGCAGGATAGAAATTATTTGTGTTTCTATGAAAGTAGATACTTCTGACTAATAAAGCCAGAAGGAGCTATGAACTGCTYCATACTCTCTCTGCATGGTTCACTGCTTTTCTTATAAACTGAGAATAATGATTTCCTACCTTGCTCTTTGTAAGAGCCTCACAGAGCTCAATGCCCATGCCAGACATTGTGGTGGTGAGGTCCAAGTACTGGATCCTTCTCTCATTTTAAGATTACCAATACCAGAATCACAGCCCTTGTTTACTTTGCAGGGAGGCTTACCTGCTGCAGGAAACCATAAATCCCAGTCTGTTAACCACCCACTCGAAGGATGCATTCTAATGATCCTGGTCAGTCTGAACTATTCCTAGTGAGACATCCAGGTGGGCGACCTGGGCTGGATGCAGCATTCAAGGCTATTCCTTGCAGGTTGAGCATAGCCAAGGAGTCCTAGAAGGAAGAGGAATAGCTCATCCTCAATCCTACAACAGAAATACGGGCATAGGAAAGTCAGGCATATACAGATCCAAATAAACTTTAATTTGTCCTTTTTAACACCACCAATGATCTCTTCAACAGTCCTCTCCCCAGTTATTTTTCAGCCTGGCTGAATGGACCYGTAAACAGAAAATAATAACTTGTGGAACTGATGTGAGTTTGTTTGCTAGTCACCAGCTCTGCTCATGTGCATTTCAAAAGCCCTGCCTGACCACTGCTGACATATGGAGCTGCTCAGGGATGAATCACGAAGGAAACATATGGATTAAACATTTATGGCATTAAGATTCTTACTGAAGCAGAAGGTGGCCTGTGTGGGCCCATAGGGATGATTCACGGAGTCACCCCTGTGTTTTCTTGAGGGTAAAAGGAAACTTCATTCCGTTTAATGTCGTATTTGCAACTCACCACTGCTTTTATACCCATTTAAGAAGCCATGATAAGATTGCTTGGAGAAAAGCAGCATGACTTGGTAATTAAGGTGCAGGATTAGCTTGTTTAGCTGATGGCATTCCTTCAAACTGCACTGATCAAACCTCTCTTCTTTCCAGATGCAGAGCTACCAAAGCAATTTTATGCACAGCAAGGCTACAGATTTATGTACCTTCCCCAGGCTGTATTCTTATTACTGAAGTCATCCAGTGTCTGGCTGTTCAGTTTTCTTTCAAAAAGCCTGCTCAATATCTGACATTAAAAAAAAAAAAAATTATGCAGGGAATTTGACTGRAAAACAAGTTTGGGGTTTTGCCTTCCACTAAGGATGTTGAAAAGTTAAAGCAAAGAAAACTCTCATAATTAAGGCTGGTGCTTTTTTACAGAGAAGTAATCTACAAAGCCCACTTGCTCCTGCTGTAGTGGAAGGAAACAAGGAAAGGGCAGTGATAAATACACRGTCTGCACTGCTGATCCTCCCATCAACTTCCTGCTTTCCTTTTGTGAGGGGACGAAATGCCAATCCCTGTGAGACTGATTTACAGGTGGCTCTGCATTGTTATTTCTGAGGCAAACTAAGCAGCTTTTGACAAGGCAGTTATGGGCATCTGCAATTTTTGTATCAAGAATATATAAATTCAAAAGCCATTTCCTTTCACCCATGGGGAAAATTACAGCTGACCATGGCAAACTTGTGAAACAGATGTGTTATAAATAGGAATGCAACACACATGGATAATTCTCAGCCAGAAATTTCATGAAGCTGCTTTTATATACTTTTATTTGCATATATGTGCATGTCAGTTATATATAGTTCATACTGTATATGAATATGTGCATCTAATTCATATATACTACTCACGATTCAGTCRTGTAACATGATGCACACTCATTATGCATGCTTTCATAAATACGTATCTGTCTCATACCTATGTGGTAATCACAAACAKTTCAGTTTAGTTTCCCTTTTTCTTTCATATTCTTTTCTGTTGGTTTCAGTTGAAGTCATGTTATTTCTTCCAGCTGAAAAGTTTAGGGATCAAAAAAATCCGTAAAAGTTCAGAATTATTTTTAGGTAATTAATTCTTGAGACCAAAA
>NW_026623278.1:2648534-2665440 GCF_030028575.1 Malurus melanocephalus
GTGGTATTTTGTTTTAATTAAGTAACTTAAACTTCCCAGTGTGTTATTTTTGCTTGTATGCAACATATTGTTTATTCCAGTTTTTACCAGCTCCTCAAAAATACTTTTTTTTGAGCACAATTTCCAGAGCATTAGTCCCAACCATGAAATAAGATCCACATATGGATGGGAACTGTTAAATTTCCTTCAAAGATCTTTCAGTCTTAGCCATTTCAGGGAGAAAAAACTCTTATATCACATAGGTATGAACTAGTATGAATTGTGAACATAAGTTAATTATTTTGGAGTGGTGATTGTAGGTTTAGCTATATCAAAGGTATACRAATTTCCCCCTTTTTAACAGAGAACATAAAAAAGCAATCCCAAGCAAAGAAAAGATGGTGAAGAAAGAAGTCCCCTGTCTCAGTTCTATCATCTCTTTTCACAGATAGCTAAGCCCAGCCACCTTGAACTTGGACACTGAAGCCATCAAGGAACCACAGCCACAGGACTCAGTGTTTACTCACAGCTAATGTAGGATTAGCTTGTTTWAAACTGTTTGAAAATATATGTAAATAATTAATAATAAATAAGAACTAACTGTTAGCAAAGGGTATTGCCAAGGAATGTCAATCTAGTATTGTTTCCAAGTTTGAAACAGGCCAAAGTTTTCAGTYTTTTAAGCACTGCTATCACAGTGATCTCTAGTTTTCTTAACATAGATGTATATATTTGCATATATATACATATATATGTATAATCACTTGCAATAAGTTGAAGACAACTGTGATTATGAATCACTTTAGTAAACCTTGCAAAAAAAAAGGTGTGTTTGAGCTTAAAATTCTGCAAATGATGTAGCTTCTGGTTAGCTAGGAACACATACAAAATATGTGCAGGTCTGCTTGGGTAGGACTGCACAGATAAACTGCAGGAACAGTACATTTTCCAAGGCATTATGCCTCCAGTCTCTGACAGATCAAAAGAATACTGATGTGATACAAATCTTTGTGCACCAGCAGAAATTATATAAATAAGCAACATGATTTAAATATAACTTGTGTTTTCAATTTGTCTGAATAAGAGATTGGACTGGGAAATCTAAAAAGAAGTAAAGCCAACAGAAATCTACTGAACCATTGCTTTTTTAACATGTCCCCGTTTGATAAAACCAAGCTTGTTCTTTAGTTAGGTTCATTCTTATGAACAGACAACTTATTAATACCTGTGAAGCATAGCAAATAATCTTATTATGTAGTAATAGCAACCATTTATAACTTAAATAATCTTCTTTCCACACAGATAGACTTCTAATGATTATATTTGCTTTGGTTTTGCACCTTTTTGGTTTAGAACACGGTGAATACAAATTGTTAGAGGTCTCCTTGGAAAACAGCTATTTCCTCTGTCATTATACATTGTCTAATTTACAGAAATATTTAAAATCTATTACTATTGGTCATGCAATGTTCTCTGCAGTGTATTATATTTTTTTCTAACAGTTAATACCATGACAGACAATTTTTAAATATTATTGAATCCTCTAAGTTATACTACAGGAAAAAGATATTTTGCAAATATCTAGGAAAATGCAGGCCAGCTTTAATGCTCTGTAGGTTTCTCTGTAAATAAAGAAATGACAGTCATGTAATGATAGAATTAAGAAAAGTTTGTTAAAAAAAAAAAAAGAAACAATGCTTGACATTTTAAACAATAAATTTATTAATATAGTCAAGAAGCATCTTATGCCAAGTTTTAGTTAAGTATCATTTGGAAGAAGGGAAAATTGTGCTGTTGATTRAAAATAGACAGTTTAAACTCTCAATATATGATTAACCAATTTGATCTGATTTACATGGAAAATGCTCTTSTATAAAATCAGTTTGTGCCCACACAATCATGGTATTCATTCTGAAATTTCAGTWACTGACTAGTTATCAGATAATTAAGTCATTGAGCTACAGATGTTGGCACAAACTATTCCTATATCTCATTTATTTTTTCTCTCTAAATTAAGAGAGAAACTTGCTTTAACTCCAGAAATGAAAGATCAAAAAGTGTCAGTAGTATGGTCAAAAAAGACCCCGAGTTGTGAATTGCACAAGCTCTTTTGTGTTTTTCCCAATGTATCCAAGCTTGACCCATGCTGCAGTTATGACACAGGGACAATTGAATCTCTGTTCCGATTCTTATTTTCTACTTTTGTTTGACAGTTAATATCTCCTGTCTTTAACATAAATAGTGTTATATTTTTGTGGAATTTAGCACTTCTAGTTAACAAACATTTACCGCATGTTGTTTGGGTTTTACTATTGCTCAATATGAACATTCACTTGAAAAATTTAGATCATTATTGCACAAGTGTTTGCAAACTCATAAAGGCAGTCATAGTTTGAGGATTAGTTCCAAAGAAGTAAAAACAAACAAAGAAACAAGTAGAGGTTATTTTAGGACTGGCAAGGTATTCACTTTAGAAAATGTCACCATATTGATAAGAATATGTTTCCTCTGAGTCTGTTATCCTTTTCCACAATATGAATGGTCTCGTCTGAACATGAAGCATTTGCAGCTTTGTCAAAATGTTAMAGGCTAACCACATGAGCTTGACTTGTTTATGAAGTCCAAGTTCTAATTTGCTTCTCTATAGATAGAAAGAATTCAAACTGTCAAAAATATGTTTATTTTGCATGATATTATCACTCTTGTTGAACAATACAAGAATTTAATTCGCCTTCCAGAAGGTCAACAATAATTGCAATACTAAAACATGCTGTTCTGATGCTCTTCTGCAATTATAAATTAAAATTTATATTCTCTGAGTGGCATARTCATAAAAAATCACCACCTAGCACAACAATAATAAAATAATGGATGAGGTTATAAAACTAGGARTGCACTAAACATGGTGAATTAATTTTCAGTTTGTTGGCTGTAAAAGTCTTTCTGATTCTTTCACTAAATACTACAACTGTTTATAAAATAATTCTTRTAAACTAGTATAAATAACAGGTTTTTAGAAATATTTTCACATGGCAGTTTATTTGGTTGTTCTTTACATTGTTTTTCATGTTTAAGATKAAAAGAAAAACAGAACCATAAGGAGCAGTAAACTATTAAAATTAAGTAATCTGAGGGAATGYAGCCAGCTCTCAAGAACCGTATATACAGATGCTGTTTATATGAATGCATGAACACATTTTTCATCATTAAATGAGCACTTTTATGTGGAAAGATGCAAGGAAACTACCTGGTGTTATTTCTATTCTCTCTCCAGCTGCTTGCTATATTGAACAATGGGGGTGACAGAGAYAAACATTGAGCAACACCATTAGTCTCCTACTATCTTCAGGTTTAAAGTAATTCTACATTCTTTTTCAAACTGTTATAACTGAGCTGACAAATAATCTAAGTTATCATGCTTTTTCTCAGCTTATTTTAAACTGTGTGTTTTCTGAATCCATTGTTTTCTGAGATGTGTACTCCAGTTAACCATCTTAATTTATAAGCAAATACAGCAGCTAAACAGAAGGCTCCTTATTTTGCAATACTGCTTTACAGTTTGTTGGGAGTATATGAAAACGTTTAGCTCACTCCAGAATACCTTTGAAAACTCACAGAACTTGGTGTTATAAYGGATTGGTGTTGTCATCGTGCATGCTTTTCACTCAGTAGCAGTAATACTGAAATTTGGGTTCTGATTGATTTTTTTAGGATGGTTGACTGATTTTTGGCAGTGGAATTGAGCAAAACAGATTGTGTGAATTGGCTAAAGTGGACTAGAAGAGAAATTGGCTGCTAATCTCTTTTCCATATTTTCTCCTGTATTCATCGTTCAGATTATTGTTTTTTCTTGTGCATATTAAGRAAAATCCATTCATATCATGAAACTCTATGATTCTGCTGTAATAAATGCCAAGCTTGAAACCTTTYAGCCTTGGATGGGTAAAAGATGAATGAAAAGTGTGGCATTGCCAACTGTTCGTATCCTGCTTTAATTTATTAGCTCAGAGTGCATATAATAAAATCTTCTGGAATTAAAAGCCTAATATTTCACTGCTACTTAGTGTAACAAATAAGCTCTTATTTTATATAGGTGGCAGTACACCCCAAAGCCATAAATGGAGATCAGTGATAAAGAGATAATAACTTCTTTGAAACGTTTATTGTCTAAACACAAATTTTAGAGTGGCAGAAATCTGACTGATATACAGATGCCTTCTTCCAGTCTCCTGGCTGCTTCAGAAGACAATAAACGCCAGAACCCCCAAGCAGACTTTCTCCCATGTAAGTTCTTTTCTTTTCTTTGTACCATGTTCATTTCTAGTTATCAGGGACAAGCTATGATTTGCAACAAGAGGAACAGAAAAATAGAATGAGTCTGCAGACCCAGGAGAGGGTCTGAGCTCTGCAGCTTTTGTTATTGAGATCCTCTATGTTGGGAGGAAGATAGAACTYGGCATGGGTGCTCCTTCTTGATGCAAGGACAAATATATCATGAAGTGCCACTGGAAAAGAAATACAGTTTTGCTTTTCTTACTTCTAAAAAATATGGTCTTGAAACCCTAAAATAGCAGTCAGAACTCATGGATGGTAAATTGGAGGCAAAACTGTCCCCTAAGCCTTCTTTACAATGCTCAAAAGTCCACAGCCTTGAGCTGCTCAACAGATCAGTCCGCTGTTGTTTGGACAGATTTACTTCTTACCTGGAAGGGAATAAATAGGAATCCTGACCTGCTTTTGGAGMCACTCAATGTTCCCTGCTGTCAGGGGGCTTGATGGAGCCAATTCTTTTGCCCCCAGGGGCCTGGTTGCTTGGGATGGAGGGCAGCTCTCASTTGGTTCACCTGGGACCAGGTGAGWGGGAGCAGGGAGCAGCCTGGARGAGTGTGAGTTTCATGCCCTGAGCTGTATCGATGCCTGGTCCTGGACCTCCAGGAGACGGTTTTTGAAGTTTCGCTCTTGCTTGGGCTCTGTGGGACTACAGCACCCATACCAGTGAGTACAGTCATTGTCTCTATCACCCTTCCCCTGTGGTGTTGCTGGGGTTCTGCTTCCTGAGAGCTCCTATTCGTTGGAGCCTTCAGGCTGTTCCAATGCATATTTTGTTATCATTGAGTTGTGGTAAATGCAATTAATTAGCTTGTTATTAGAAAGACAGGCATTTTGCCTTTGCATTTTCTGGAAGCTTCCCATTGGATTGTTTTGGGAGCTGGCTAAATAGCAATGCTTTCCACTGATCCTGTGAAATGTCCTGCAGTTTGCACCGTGCTCCAAAAGACTTTGGAGAATCTCTCTTACCAGGAGCAGTTGCCAACTCTTATTCTGCACCTTTACATGTCATCCTTCTGTTGGAATTGTCTTTGAAGATGGTCTGAAGCTACGCTTGGAAATGACCTCAGAAAGAGTCCCATACTGAATTTAATAAACATTTGCTGTAGTTGGTCCCACACACAGGTTATAAGTATGAGGGATGCAGTTTCATGCAGAAATGCATGAATTTCTCAAGGCTTATCAAGACATAATCAACCTTTGGGGTCACTTACCTTTCAGATCCCGGCAAGTAGGGCATGGACACCTGACCCTATGAGTCTGCAACAGAAAGGATGAAAATTAGAGAAGCATTAGGACAAAGAATTTGTGGGATGGAAAAGGCACAGGGAAGCTTTTGGTTCCTTCTCTGTCACTACTGGCCAAGTGTTGAGATCAGAGCCTTGCAGAAAGACAAGTTTGCCAAAGACCCAGAGGCAGAGCATTCCTCAGAAACCTTCCAGCATAGGAAGATGCTGCATTCTGTSAGAGACCTTCAGGCCTCCCACTTGGTTTTCCCCTGGGCACCTCTCATACACAGCTGGACTTGCATGAGCTGCAACCAATATCATAAATATCTTTCATGTGGGCAGTCCTTGTATAACACACCAATATTTTACTACATATGGAGAAAATAACAYCACAAAGTTATTGATGTATTGTTGCTCACAAGCACCTGTGAACCTTTTTTTTTTTTATTATGTGTTTTGTTTTATAATTTCAGTTGAAAAGGACAAGCCTAATTTTTTTCCACATTGGCTGTATGATGGTTTCAGGGATGGGAAAAATACCTTTCCTGTAGCAAGTCTTATGTGATTGAGTGGGTGAGAAGCCAACCACTATAACTGCTGTCCTGTAATGGCTGCARTATTAAAAAGCAGCCAGTGCTGTCCTTTCTTTATACTTTATTGAGTAGATGAGATCCATTGATCTGCTTTCCCTCCCTGATTTGCTTTTTTTGTGAGGAATTCAATTCTACTTTATGTTCAGAGATTACTTTTTCGTGACTTTTAAAGTTTAGTGAGGTTACTAGTCAGGTTCCATCTGATACTRTATTCTTTGAAAAAGCACGTTTTTCAGTTTTCTCTTTTATTTACTTTCAGGTTTTACTCTGTAGAGAGAATAGCTTTAGGAAATGGGTTGTATTTATTTCAAACAAGTCTGGTGGTAGAGAAAGCTTTTAGAAGTTTACAGGCAAAAATGGCCTTATACTTGGACCACTCTTGTCTTGTACACTAGTAGTCCAGTGCCTAAACAAAACAAACCCAATATTGTCCAAAAAACTCATTTTGAAAAGAGGGATATTCTGAATGAAATTATTTGCTAAACCTAGAGACAAAGCTAGAGAAAACAAGTTTGTTTTGGGGTTAGAAAATATGTACTTCTGCCATGGAAAAAATGACCTAATGCAGAAAATGTCTCAACACTGGACTGCTACTAGTAAACCTGTGGMTAAAAATAAAGAAATTTTAGGCTTTAGAAGTTTAGGAAAATAATGTATGTAGGATTGTCACAGAGAAATTCAAACAGTCCTTCCAGTTTGAGAGTGCACACTTTGATTCAGATTTTCTGACCACCTGCATGGTGCCTAACRTGAAATTTAATGCAYRTGTATTAAAAGGYATCATTCTCTATGCAGTTCTAGTGYTTTTCAAGTAAATAACACCTCAAGGAGGAATACTTGAAAAATTCATAATGAAGCTAGAGAGTCAGAATTATGCTCCATGCCTTTTGTTCCCAGTCAAATGCTACACCTAACATTCGAAGTCTGAAGTCGCCCACTGTAAAAGTTAATTGAGTTGTCTCAAAGAGGGGTTTTTTTTGCAAGTTTGGCGATAGTGACCATACAATATCTTCTAAAAGTTCCTACATAATCCTTATAATTTACCTTTAAAATGTTTAAATATCTAAATAAAATAAATACTTGTAATGGAAGAATGAGAAGAAAGAAAAGCAGTAATTGTGAGACAGGAGGAAGACTAGAGCAAGTTAGAGATTTACAGCATAAGCTGTCTTTATTATTTTGAAGATATTTTCCTTCAAACAATGTCCCTTCTGCTGTTTGCATGAAAAATAGTTGACTGTGTAGAGTAAACCTATTTCCATATTTACAGATTTCTAGACATTGGGCATTTCAGCAAGCAGTAAGTTTTCTTGCTGCATAAGTTTCATTTCATGTGTGACAAAGGCAGAATTTCTCTCAGACACACAAAATTAAACTGGCAATAAAATCTGAAATAGCCTACATTTATTGCACTGACATTACTGTGTTGTGTACTTTCAAAAGTGATTTAAAGCATAAAAATTGAAATGAAAAACATTTTTTATTATCAGAAGGTTGGTAATTCCTTTGAGTGATCATTAGATTTGTGAGTGTATGGATTAAGCAACACTATTACTGCAGGAAAATAATGTTTTGGTGAAAAATGTCAGAGAAAAAAACATTGATTAGAATTTCAATGATCAATGAAAAGCTAAAATCACATTTACTCTTGCTTGTTCTCAAAGCAACAGCAGTACCAAAGTTATTTTAATACCTTACTACATGGGTTGAGTAATTCATAGTTACAAGTTATATWTATGGTGGGTGGTGAGRCAYTGCAACAGGTRCCCAGAGAAGTTGTAAGTGACCCATCCCTGGAAGTGTTCAAGGCCAGRTTGGACAGGACTTTGAGTGGCCCAGTATAATGAAACGTGTCCCAGCCCATGCCAAGGGGGTTGGAATTAAATCATCTTTATGGTCCCTTCCAACCCAAACCATTTTATRATTCCATGATTCTGTATTGAGCTGTAGATCTATATTAGTCTTGTTACTTTTAGATGTTCTCCTTGTTCCTCAGGCTGGAACTTTTTTCCTTGCTGATACTAGAAGCACCAATTTCAAATCTTTATATTATTATATTAATTGTGTTTTTTCAGACATGAAAATGCATGGTCAGGTATACTCCACCAGCTCCTCTTCCTGTCCGGGTGTTATCTCACCTGACCCCCATGAGAACCATACTGGTTGTYCTCCCTCCACAGAAGGAATGACCARTTCTGCTAATCCAGCACAATGGTATTTCTGTGCAGTTTTCCACACTTCGTATCAAAACTCACTCTCTCACCAGTCTCAGCCACCTGTACTCTGTTTAGCTACTGAATGCCGAGCCCTCTGAAATCACACGCCCTCAAATATGTGAAAGATCACAGATCAGATGAAGTAAGGAAAATTCTCTAGGCTGAATACACAATTTTTGCTTCACAAAACCCATATTATTAAATACAATAAAAAGTTTGAAATATTTTTGAGCTCTGTATTGGGCAGGTCCCTGATTGCTTTGGCTGAACCTGATGACTGTCTTCTTAGCTACAGAAAATGTTTACATTTCCTTTTTTGTTGTTCATTTATCTGTGAGTAGAAGATAATAGGCAAATAGRATAGAAAAAAGGAATTCAATGACAGGTTCTGACCTGCAGAATAGCCATGAGATTCAGCAAAGATTTTCCAATGTTATTTAAAATGCTCTAGCAAAGTGGTTTCTTTTTGAAGTCAATTTCACAGGCAGGTATTTCACCCCATTTACTCCCAATTTTTTAATAGACAAGAAGCTCAAATATTTGGCTTTACAGCAACCTGTGAAGAGCAGTCTTTCACAGGACAGCACACAACTATTTACAGCGTAAGTTTAATTATCAAACATCTGGTTTCCACAGCAACAGAAGGACATTTTCCATACAAAAATAACTTGCACATTCGTTTCAAGGCTAACACATATCTAATTAAGATGCAAACTCCCAAAGCCTGGTCTGAATCAGATGAATTACTATCTTTGCCTTTAACGTCACCCCAAGACCATCGAAAAAGTGATGTCATTTTGATGTTTGTTTTCCGTAACAATTTTCTGGTTTTAAATCTAAAGGTAGGATTAATAAATATGTAGAAAGAGAAGACTTCAGAAACTTCTCTTTTTGTTTTGCTGATGGACAATTGCCTATGACTGACAATTTGTAATTTGTTTTCTAATTATTAGTCCTCTATGGGGAACAAAAACTCAKTGAAAACCTTTATTTAAAGTGATACTCTAACTTTAGGCAGTCATTATCCAAGTAAAATCACTGTTAAAGTATTTTTATTCAGGGCTATTTTTTTACTGAAGGTTCAGTATCTGAATTGCTACTTTTCAGTGGCTTTACATCAGTGATTGCTGTAGGGTGTATAGCCATAGAATACATTAAATGCAAATTCAGCAATTCTAAATCCAGCAATTCTRAGCCCAGAAAAACAGAGACTCAAACTGCTCAGGCATTACTAGTTATTTTATAATACTAAGTGATTGAAAATGAAGGATTTAGTCCAAATAAACAAATTTCTCTGTTTTACACCATGTAGGAGGTCATATTATATAATYAGAACTGTCACATCTGATCTTAAAATTCTATTAAGATATATAGTATRCTTTGATAACACAAAAATTGGTCTTTCTCAGAATGATATCAGCTAATTGTAAAAACTGTATTTATGATTTCAGCACTTGCAATGATATTATGTTTATAGTTAATAAACTTTTCTTCCTCTTTGAGTAATACAAGACTGTTTTGCTAGTGGCACTGTGGCAACAATTTAGCTCCACTTTCTCATCCACTCTTCCTTGTTACCCTTATCTGAGCACAGAAAATTGTCAGATTTTAAGATTTGCTCTGATGTTCAACAAATCCACACTCCAATAATCGGAGTAGAAAAATTAAGTGTAGATTGCTTCCCTTTCATGGAGAAAACTTAGCTGGCTGCTGTCTCCTGTTCCAGCCTTCCTGTGTACATGGTGTTTGAACAAGGAGGGCAGGAGTGTGAAATGAAATGTCTTCACTTTGCATCAACAGATTCAGATAATTTTAGCTGCTGGAAGTYGTATGTAAAGGGAACAGTATTAAAGTTCTAAAACATTTAGTACATTGCAGGCTAAAAGCAATATCTTTAAAGGCATCCAGAAATGAACTGGAAATGAAACTGTTGGCAGTAGAGAAAAACATTCTCCTCGATATGCAAAAGAACAGCCATCTTTTACACCTTGTGAAATAGATGGCAAAGGTCTACAGGCTCTGGGACCAATTTTTAAAAATTCATGTTGGAAGGAAGAAAATATGCTTCACATAGCAGTAATTGCAATGTGAGCAGCAATTCATGGATACATGGATACAACCATGGGATACTGAGATGAATCATAAATCAAGAAATTGTGCCGTGAGTGACAACTGGGCCCCCTGAAGTTTTGAATTGATTCAGAAATATTTCACTCAACAGTTTTACAAGAAATCTTCTTCATAATGAACAAAGGAGCAAAAATGTGAGGTCTGAGCTCTGAGTACAGCATCCATCCGCCCATCCATCCATCCATCCATCCATCCATCCATCCATCCATCCATCCATCCAGACAACTAATATTGCTGTTCTTCTGAATGGTAACAGTGCCTGGGCCTGGCTGGGGTGAGTCTCAGGCAACAATACCCCTTCTATCTGCAGCCTCCACCAGACAGGAATGAGCTGACAGTCCTCACTGTCCTTTCCAATGAAATGGAGTTGTAGAGCTGAATGTCAGCTGCCTAGCTCCTACACTGGTGACAAAGATCAGAAGGGACAAGTAGCAAAAATAGAGATTATTTAGAAGGCTGAAGTGTCTGGCAAACTCTTGTCTATTAGAGATGTTCCAGAGCTTTAAAATTCAAAAGTCTCAATCTTTTGAGAGAGAGTGAGACAAACTGAAAATGGTACAGGACAGATTTGTTCTCATGACAACAGTTTAATGGAAATGGAAAAAAAAATTAACCCATTCTTCTCATGAAGTGACAATTGAATCAGTGGAATAAGTTCTAAATGCTGCAGCTTTTAATTAAACCAAATTGAACCAGAAAGGGAAGTAAGGTGATTATGCATTTGTTTGTATCTTTCACACATTCTTTTTGAGACCAGCATGACATTTATGGTATGCTATTTTGCAACAGTTAATGGCATGTTATTTTTAATATGTTATCCTTTTGTAATAATTGTAGCAATTGGACAAATCCCTAATTTTTTTTTTTTCCATTTCCACAAATAGTTCATTAAAATAGCTTTCTTAGGGTTATACCTCTGTCCAGTTGTATTGTTTCTTACACTACAGGTTCCCCCACTGTTTCCCCTCTAACAGACAGAATCTGCCCTGTAACTATTTCGTACTGATGAAGTGATGTACTGAAAATTTGATTTCCATCCTTCTTAAATAATSAGTTCTCCAGGACCCATTTTATAGCACTGATACCTTTTCTATCACTAATTTCTACTAGATATCAAAGCTTCTTTTTAATTTACTGATCCTAGTTTAAATTTCTCTTTTTTCTTGTTTTTGTTGTTGTTTCTAATGAGCTTGATGCCACTAAGATTAAAAGGGGCTTAAAAAAAAGAGTTGTAAACCAGCTTTGATCTCCTAAGGTGAAGCATATTTTTGTGCAAGGCTTTTTCCTCTGAGGCATGTTAACAGTTGAATTGATCTGGAGGGAAAAGAAAAAAGAAAAATAGGTGGGTGAGAAAATGAAAAGGAAGAAAATCTGTGAACCTCTAATGAAAATTAGACCTCCGTACTTTTGGCTTGTGCTAATAGCTCTTTCCTACATTTTATTTAAAACATAAAAAATTCAGGACTCCATTGTTCTAAATTCATTGAAGAAAAGAAGTTAATTTCCTGAGAAATGGAATAATAATTTGGTGTGCCAMAGCTTTTTTTTCTCATTGGCCTATGAAAATGTTCCTTTAATCGGGTTATTCTCAAGATTGCATATTAATTAACAACTAAAAGAAAGGAAAGAAATCTACATTGGATCCTATCCAATACATTGGATAGAGATCCAAACAATTTCCTGGTTTGWTAGAGACAAGTTAAAAATTTTAAATTGTTTAAATAGTCTTAAGACCACACAGCAACCTAAATCTAAGAACTGAACAAGCCATTCTAGAGACTGTGTGCACACAGACTAAGACTGATTTGTATCCTAAAGAGTTTGCTACCAAAATTTAGGTGAGAACCGGAAGGCAAAGTCAAACAAGAAGTCCTGAGTGGTAAACTGGCAGGTCAGTGAATTACAAGGTTTGGTACAAGGAGTAGCATCAGTCACAACATGCCAGGTTCAAAGTCATTGTCAGTTGCTGTGTTCTCAGTTTTGGGCAAAACAAGATTTGAGAAAGAGTTTTTAAAAAGTCACTGCTTGCCTTTCTTAAGGACTCTGGGGAAGAGGGACTTTGTTTCCTTGCTTGCTTTGCATTCTCAGAAATTCTTCTCCTGTATAGAAGATTTTTCCGTGCTTAAAAGGACAGAAAGTCTTGGGATTATGTTCATCATTTTTCACAGCTTTRCTTTCATTGTTGATAGTAATTATTTATAAAGGCATAAATGGAATTAGGCATCTGACTGTCCTTTGTGCCACTAAAAATCTCACCTTCCATACATAATTTAGTGCATATCAATTAATATTTCTCCATTTGGTTTAGACTGTAGACTTGATTATATCTTTTGGTTTAGACATAAAATTGCTTTTGAAGGAAAAGGCTGTTAATTTTCTGATTCTTCTCCTTTTTTTATCAGAGACTGAAATCATGTATTTTATTTCTTGGAGAGGATAAATAAAGATTTTTGTTTTAGTGCTGCAGCAAACAGTTCAGTATAACAGCATTGCATTTTCCTCCTCAAGGTGAATCTAGGTGCTCTTTGCAAAACTTGGATCTGGCAAGTTAGCATAACATCAGTGCATCTCACAATGAAAGGGGGATCTACTAAAAGACTAAGAGCTGGTAGCAAATGGGGTTTAGTTTTCTCTAATTGTCATTTGCTAGGGAAGAATTTTCCAGCTCTTTTCACATGGCACAGTYCTTGTCAAGTGTCAACATCCTGTAAACCAAGATTTGGAAATTGTGCAAGCTTGACCAACTCTGATGATTCATAATATTGCTCATATTTTAATAAAGTAAGTTATGATACATCTCCAGAAAAAAAAATCAATGATGGAGATGCAAATCAATGTACAATTACATTGCTGGTCTTTGTGGTTGTAGAGGCTAAAATCAAGTCTGAAAACCACGAAAACTCCACCTCTGAAAGCCATCCCTTCTCAAAATTACAGGTCTCAGGAGCCTAACTCATGACACTCAAATGTCCTGAGCTGATGCTGATGAATTGCTTATGGACCCCGGGGCCCACTTAATGCCCTCTGGGTGAGACAAGGAAAAAAGAGGGAAAAGACTGACAAGGACCATCAGGGTTGTCTCACCATTTGTCAGGAGGATCTGGAACTGGAAAAGCTGGAACCCAGTGTGTACTWCTCACAGCGAAGGGAATAAAGACTCTTGTTTTTCCTTTCCTAAGGTGCACTAACAGAGGTCTCAGGAAATGTCCTTGTTTGAAGAAGTTGCTGATTACAATGTGTCAATGCAGTGTTCAGCTAGACTCAAGCCATCTCTGTTTCCCTAATTAAAAGAAGCTCGTTATGAGCAAGAATWTAAAAACATGAAAGCCAAGCTAAAGAAAGAATCAGACAACTTATTAGAGATGAGAATACAGATCCAGGTTATGTCAGAGGCTGAGGGATCTTCACATGTAAAATTCTGCAAACATGATGCTTTGCTGAGATTGCCTTGTCTGAGAAATGCTCATTTATCAGAGAGGTAAGCAGAGATGTTTTAGCTCTACAGCTGAATAAGCATTTGTTTCTCTCTTCTAATTCAAATAAAAACATAAAGATGAATCAAGCAAGTACATAAAGGAACTTTTATGCAACTGCCAAACAGCAATTTAATTTCAYAACAACCAGCAGAGAGCAGTGCTACTTTGCAGTCTGAATGTGATCACATTACAATCTTGAAAGCTTTATCAGCAGAAACTTAGTGACGTTCTACCTACACTTTTAAAAATACCTGTCTTTATGCAAKTTACAGTCTTGTGTCAGTTATGAACTTCTAGTAGTTTTCCTCTAAAATTAATCAGGAGTGACTGGAAGCATTCTGCCAAGTGGGGAAAAGCAACTTTATTTCTGTTTCTAGAATTCTTTTTCCACAACCAATACATTTAAATTTTATCCTTGTTGATTTAAATGTGGTATTAAACTGCTGTGGGTAGCGTGAAAAAAAAAGAATACTCAACTGAATTCAATTTGAATTAAGAAATAAATAAATACAACTGATCTCATACGTAATTTGCAACATACCTAGTGCTGGAAATGTCTTAGTGCCCCCACTGTTTGGATGCAGTGTGAATGTCTGAAGCTTGTAACTGGTGGGASATGAAAAAAATGCTTTCTTATAAAAAGAGAGATAATTCATGGCAATTTTTTTTCCTTCATTCTTACATTTCTTGTGGTGAAGGCAGATAGGATTGATAAGACATCCTGTGTAAAAACACAGCTTTTCTACATTTGTCTAGAAAGTTATGGTTACCTGGACAAAATTGTAAMGGTGAAGACCAGCAGGTGTGGTCTTCACAGAACCCTACATACAGAATCTAAAYCTAAAGTAGTACCACAATTCTAGCCAATATAAATGGGCATGAATAACAGGTTGCCAAATTAATCTGCATGAACACCTTAAAAACACTATATGTACTTAAACCAAATTGCAAGTAATGTAATTAATCATGTCTACTTCTTCAGAGGTAAAACTCCCAGCTGAACCTTGGGCACTTAATTTTATTTTATTTTTTTTTTTTTTTTTAACTTCACTCCTGAAAAACTTGAGGTGGATTAGATTTTTTGAAGAGTGGAATAGATTTTTTTCATTTTTCTAAGAATACTTTTAATGCATTTGTACGATCATTGACTTGCCATCACGTTTTATGACTCTTAGGACTCTTTAACTGTTGTGCTTTCTTTCTTCTTGGGCCATCCTGAGATATTTAGGAGATTTGTCATCCAAAAAGAGTATCAAAGAGTACCATGGATATTTTTATACATTCTTGGTAAAAATGTAATTGATGAGTAAAAAAAAAAATTAAATATCAAGCTTGTGTTACACCGCTTAATCTGACTCCTGACTGTGAATGAGCAATGGAAAATCCTTTAGTCACAAAGACGGGTACCCTAAGTTACCCTGAAATCATCTTTACCACTTGTCACGTTCAAATCTGTGTGACTTCAGCATTCACGTCAGTGCTGTGAGCACACCAGAAATCCAGTGATCTCTCACTCTTCAGCTTGCCCTTAAAATAATGTACTTTATTTGGTAATTTGTGGCATCCAKGGCACCAAAAAGAAATATGCAGATGACCAAAGGATTATGATGCTAGAAATTAACTAGGAGGCATCCCCATTGTAAAAGGAAAATTAACTGAAGGCTGGACAATAACTCATGCCTCTTATTGRCTTAGCTAAACCAGATTTGAAGATGTATGAGCTCAGGTCAGAAGTTCTTTTATGTACCTGGCTACAAGATAACTCTTCAGCAAAGGCATGCTTTCACAGCTGAATTGTGGAGCTGAATGTATGGTTWCAGTATATTTGCCACTACTAATGGATGCAGAGCTGGTTTCTTTGGCAGCTGCTTCCACACACAAAAGACCTTTTTTATGAATTACTATCAAGCCTGTAACATTTTGCTTTTATATTATTGTGTGGTTGCCAGYAAATCTTAATATCTTATTAAGCATAAAACTTCCTCAAGAATTGAAAAGTACTTCAGGGTGGTGCATGTTTCCATGTAATAGTGTCAGCTTTTTTATCCTCTTGATTTGGTACAGAGAGCTGAATAATGGAGGTTGGAAATGTGAAAAAAGAATTGTATTTGTAAGCAAATAATAAGCATGTATTTTATACAAAATATGCTAATACACTTTAAATGGAGAATGGGAAAACAAGGTATTTCTGTAGTATAGATGATTCATTAAAACTATCAATGGTAGAAACTTGGTGACAGTTAAAAAAACAAGACAGTGACGTACTTCGAAGGGAAAGCATACATCATTTGTTTGAGAAGTCTATTTCCTGACAGTATGTGATGTGCAACTAGAGACATCAAAGCTCTGAATAGAGGAACTGTTAAATCATTTGCCRTGTGATCTGTTCTGTGAATGGACTGGCTGATAAAAGGTTGTGTAATTCTCCTTTTCTATTCTAAATTGTCTCTGATACATTGATGACATTTTTTTATTTTTGTGAATATAGATATATAATGTATGTAATATAATACATATATAATATATATATATTTTAATGTATAATGATATATAATGTAATGTAATATAATATATATGTGAATATAGATATATAATGCCATTCTGAATTGCACTACAAAATGAAATATAAGTAATGATAGCAGCAGGAACACAGTGGTGCAGAGACAGGGTAAGCCAAGGTCAGTTGTAGTCACTGCCCTGCAGCTGCAAACCTTTTCAGAAAGGGAATGGATCAAGCAAGATGATGARTCATAAAGCTGTAAGGAAARAGGGKGGAAAAAAGAAAGGAAAAGAAACATCCTCAGGGATATAGCTTTCTGCTACAAGCTTATCAGTGAAACTTAAACTGCATTCTGAGCCTGAGCTGGTGTTAGATTGKATTCCACTCTTTGCCAACAAAATGGGCATGAAGGCCTTACAGATGCCTTTTTCAAGTGTTCAAAATGTTCTGCAGA
>NW_026623278.1:2665615-2704172 GCF_030028575.1 Malurus melanocephalus
TTTTCTGTAATATCTGTGATGCTGCTATACTGCACAAGGGCAGCTGCACAACAGGCAATGTTTGGTTTCCCAGTTCTTTGACCTAGTGGTCATTTAATTTCCATTCAAAACTTAAGTTATTTTAACACTCCTGACCCTTTCTGATGATAATATCTGTACCCTTAGTGTAAAGAACTGTACTTTCAAGATTTCTCTGGGGTAATAGAGCAAGGTGTGTGGTAGGTCAGAAAAGGCTTTGAGTGAGTGTGCTCTGCATGGTTGAATCCATTTTTGTGTTTAACTGCTTTGTATCTCTGGGGAAATATTTTTATTTGGATTWAAATAAAATTATAATTTTTAATAAACAGATTAAAAAACATTTTTGGAAAATTCTACCATATGCATCATTTTAATGGCTACTGTTGCTCAATTGTAACTTGATCAACTTCTCGGTGAAAGGAAACTCTTATAATGATCTCACTCTCTAGGAATCATTGGAGAAGGTCAATGAAATCAGAATTTGGCCGTGAAAAAATTAAACTGGAAGATGATTTCCTCAGATTCATTGACAGGCAATATGAGGGCACCATATCCCTCTGATACATTTATTCTGTGGTATCAAGTGTTGATAAATAAACAGCAAGGCAGAAAATAATTTGATAGTGATGTAGGTGAAGAAGAGAAGTTTTTCTAATTTTAAATTTTTGAAGCAAATTGTAAGATTTGGCTTATCCAGAATTGTTCTATGAGATGGAAATTGATTTTCTGAAGAACTTTGACCCTGCAAGTCTCTTATGTGTCCATGGCAATTTCAGTCCTCACATTCCAGGGTGACAGAAGGACTCGTACCTTTGCTTAACACTTTTTTTCTTGCTATTCTCATTAAAAATATCTGAATTCTTGCAATTTCATAACTTCTTTTCTCTTCAGCCTTCTCTTCCAATTTTCCATGGTCTTCTTTAAATTAACTGCTGGGCCTGGAAATTCTCGTACCTGTATTAGAATGTTTTTGAAAACAGAAGAATCTTTTAGGTCAAATGCAGTGGGAATAAGTGTTTTCTTCAGAATAAACCAAGCTTTCTGAAAAGGATTAGGATGCTAATGGAAGTGGCCCTCATGGAATGCTGAAAGTGGGAAGGGTTTAAGTGTTTTGAGCCAAATTGAAACAGCACCCAGCTGCATTTTTTTTGTTTTTTTTCTACTGTGGAATGATAGTTTTTCAGCTAAAGAAAACTGCATTACAAATTATCTGACAATTGCCTGGACTCACCCCCCTCTCAGATTTATCTGTCTAAGTGTACATATCTAGACTGACCCTAGGTAGTTGTCTTAGTTACTTATTTAGTCAAATGGAATRTGTTTACTATTTCAGAGGGCAGCTCTTCTGGTCTGTCTGAGGAAATCAGATAAATGGCTTAGACTGGATTCCTCCATTTAGATGTCTCAAGTTTGGCTAAATAAATTCAACTATTATTTTATACAATGATGAAAAGAGAGGGAGAGCAGGGTGYCCAAGCCTTTAGCTCCACAAGGTATGCAGAGTTCGGTGCAGAGTGAGGTACATAAGTTAGGATGAAAAACAAACCCTCAAACCATCGATTGCATCCCTGAAGAATGAGGTTTCTTCTATTTTTTTCTTTTTTTTTTCCTTTTTATAATAAACAAAAGCAACTCTTGCAGAGGCACAGTGAAAGGTACATTTATGCACAGTTAATGCTTCATAAATAAATAAACAAGTAYCACAAAGCTGAATTCTGCACACCCGAGTGGCTTAACTGTTTTCATAGCTTTCTTACATAGGAAGTTTTGAGGTTGGCTTTTATACCTTATGGAAAGGGATGCCAGTGACCAGTAGACTGATCATCTTGTACATAGGGGTGGTACAGGGCACAGGGGTACCCATAATCAGATTTTATAGCTACCCAGAAGARTATTAATATCCATAAAACTTTTCTGTTGAATCCTTTCTCATGAATCTGTTATGATGTCAGTTTTACAACTTCAGATGTAAACGCCATGTACCTATTTGTTCAGAATACTGGAGGCCCAAAATTAAGGTTCTTCAACTCCTTCCTCCCATCCTGAAGGCAGACACTCTTACTCCATATGAAAATTCATGCAATAAGTTAATAGTGAAAAGAAACCCCAAACAACACAGAAGTTAAAGAGCAAGAAGTGACCCACAGCTTAAATAGTATGAAAGCAGAAAACTCTTACAATGGCTGAACTTTTCTCCAAGTAACAAAGAGTTGTTTCTTCCTTAATATAATTTTGATTATGGCAACGTGAACATAAAATTCTGCCTTGAAATGCAAACTGTAACTGAACCCAAAGAAACACATCACTCCTTCCTATCTTATTCTGAACAGCATTTGAACACACAATTTGAACCCCAAATTTTTACTTGCTTACAAAAGATTTTTCCTTAAGGCTTGGGCTGACCTCTTAAGGCAGTATTTCAGTCATAGTTAAAATTGTTTAAATCAAAATATTTATTATTAAAATGATAAAAATAAAATATTTCTAATTAATATTTAAAAGTTCCTACAAACTAGAAATGGGATCTAATTATATCTTTTGATCTAATTCAAGTCAGAGTACGTGTAAATATTTTGTCTGTACTATGTAATTCTCCTATCTAGTTCTATTCATATCTTTGCATTAAAAACTAAAGTTCTTTTATCAATTAAACTGTCATCCTTGTGTTATGCAGTAGGTAATGTGTATTAGGAATTGTACCTAAGTACTGTAAATGAAATGCTTTCATTGATTTTGTAAGTTCATTCCATTAGTAAATCACATACTAAAAGATAATGCCAAGGTATAAACCAGATATCACTGCCTATAGCTGTCTACTTATTGTGTCCTTTTAACACAATATAAATTCAGAGCAGATTGTTACATTGAGAACCAATATTTTGTATTTTGCATAAACTCCATCTRCTTGGAACCAAGCAATTTTTAGTATAAATACCCATATCTAATGATGTGGACACGTATTGCAATTCAGCCTTTGTAAAATTAGTTTCTCTCTTGCTTACATATTTTTCTTACTTGTATTGTCTATAATTAATTTCCCAATTTATCTAAAGGTTCAGTTATTCTGTGATGCAATGGTTATTAAAATTACTCTTTACCATATCATTAGCATGGACTGCTGGTGCTCATTTTATATTTATGAAAGAACTCCTGATACACACAACTCCACCCCCCACATTCTATTGTATATCTCATTTGTTGATAGCTTAATAATGAAAGACTACTGTAAGGGACAAATTAACTACATGTGGGTCTGGCTTTATACATGTGCAGGGTGTGCAAGAAGCTTTTGGTTTGGGGAGATTTGGTCTGTTCTTTTGAGAGTCAYTGAAAAATTAAAGCTAAAAGAGAAATAGATGATGCATAGTTATTAATGTTCTTCAGAGTTGGTGTCCATGTGAGGGTGTATGAGAAAATACAGGATACTTGGGTTAGTACCACTGACTTGGGGAAATATATGGGTGACACTCTGGGTGGCTGTTTGGACTGACTAATAGAAGACCAAAGCTAGGATTTTTATGATGGCCTTCTCCAAAATGCTTCCAGCTCCAGGGCATGAAGCATGGCAGACAAGCAAGGATCCAGAGCTGTGGTACATGGATAAGACCACAGTGTGGCAATGACAGGTCTTTCAGTACTTTAGGAACTGAGAAACTTCTTTAGACACAAGGAACCCATAGAGGAAGGGCAGACTTTATTTTGATCAAGGTGGAGACAGACTGCTGCCTCTGAAAATTAAGAAGGTCACACAAGATTATTTAAACTAGGAACTGGACAAATGTTGACAAGCATGGAGAAGTACCTCATTCAGAATGATTTAACTTGGCAGTATAACCTGACTGATATGCGTCATACCTCTGAAAAGGCCAGAAGGGAAATAAACAGAAATAGAGAAGGCAAGTCAGTTTCCTTAAAATGTCAGCTGACTAGTCTRGGAAAGCTAAATCAAGGGCAAAACTAACAAAAGCTGCCTTCTACAACAATTCTAGAAGCCTTAAATATTTTTTTTTGCAATAAACAGTGACCCTGACATAATAGACATGGTGAAAGGATGATTAACATCATACAGTGTTGCCAGGTACAAATTCTGAAGGAAGACAGAATAAAACGCACAAGTGACGGCAATATATGTGATGAAAAATACATAGTTTCACAGCAAAAAAAATGTTGTGGGAAAAGAGAAACACTACGGAATTCTGTGTGGAAATCTGATACTATAATAATAATAATAAAATAAATGGCACAAGGATCGTTTTTTGGGGTTTTTGATCTGGAAGGTAATAGTGCTTAGGTAATACTGCAAATTTAAAACAGGTTGCAATGGGATGAGATTTTCACTATACATTTGCAGAAAGTGTCATTGCTGCCTTAGAACAAGAGGCACAGATAAGACTCGTATTCAGTAAATGTCCACTTCCTAGAACCATTAATCTTAGCACTTATGAAAAGCTGCCATTTGGGCTTTGGTCCTGAGTAATGCACAGGACCTAGTTCAAATAGTATTAGTTGAAGAGCACTCTGTAGCAGCAATCAGTATAAAATTAGGCTTAATACTGCAGTAGGAAAGAACAAGCCAAACAAATCCTCCACACAGAGATTCAATTTCAGGAAAAGGAATTACATACAAATGAGGCTATTAGCAAAAATACCACCAAAATGAATACTCCAAAAAAGCCTGCAAGCAGCCTGGAAGCTGTTTGAAAATACTGTATTGTAAGACCAGGCAAACTGCTCAGAAAAAAACCCTAAAACATAATAACCCAGTAAAAGCCGGGTATAGCTAAACAACAAAAAAAAAACCCTAGAAGCGACTGTATAGAAATGATTGACTTTAAAAAACAGAATAGTTGTCCAAATTAGGAGAGCAGCAAAATCATGGCATATAATATKGAGTCTTGTGCTGGGGAGAGAACCCAGGAATCTGTGCCTAAGTTCTCCCAAAACAGGAAACTCTTCTACACAATAAAGGGAGCAGCCTTAGAGAATTCATGCCAGATGCTGGCACGGTCTGGGACAAAATTGTCTCAAAACACATCCAGATCAAACTTGTCCCAGAGCACACAAGAAAATTCTGCAGACAGATTCTCTGTGCATGGAGAAAAGCAACAAAGKGCTTCTGAGAACGTGACAGCATGCATGTCATCTCCAACTGGTCTTGGTTRTTCTCACTGGCCTTTGGGACCCCATTCTAGAGGTGGTGATAACAAACACACATAATGGTATCTGCAGAGAAGAAGCCTGCACAAAAGGTCAGTCTCTCATTCATCAGCTCCAAATCCGTGAAAGCAGGTATATCCTCTGCCAGGAAGCAGCAATGTGTTCCTTGGCATGTCTCTTCTTATCTGAAGTGTAAAAGTAAGTGCCTGCCAAGATCTTTGTCTCAGAAGAAATGGATCACTGAGCATGTGAGTGTTCCACATCCCGATGTCTTTCAGGGTCCAGAATTTGTTCCACTTCTCCTGATGTTCACTGAAGGGGTATGGATTGTTGCAAAGTGAAGCCAGGCACCTCTCCAGTTCTCCAAATCCTTGCTCAGCTGTTTTTTCACTATGTCCTTCTGCTGAGGGAATCTCCTGGCTATCCATCCATAGCTGCAGCAARAGAGCTTGGCATTTTCCTCCCCCATACTTCTGTATCTCTAGGTGCAAGTCACTTGGGAGACATCCCCACATTCCCAAGAGCTGTCCACTTACCACTGTCTCTAAAACATGTGGGTTTTTTTCTTGATTTTGGGATGTCAGATCTCTATCATCTTTTTAGGTAGGCTGTCACCAAACAGTGGACATATTATTTGTCTGTTTTGAAGAACTTGGTGCAGTGAGACAGATTCCCCAGTGATCCAGTCCTTTTGTTATCTGTGCCATTGGATGAAAAGAGCATTGATATGATACAGTTATCTTGAAATMCATATTAATTTCAGTCAGATAAAGCAAATTCAAATGAGAGTATTTATTTATATCACCCACAATTGGCAGCATCATGAAGTAGTTATGAAATAAAAGAATAAATATATTAAAAACTCAAATGCATTAATCTATTACAGTGTGGTTAAATTAAAATATCTCTCACTCTCTCTCTCTCCTTTCTCCCAATTTTTTCATTTTTTTCTCCCTTCAGGTAACTTGTACTCTTTTTTGCTAAGACGTCTCTATTAGTTCTTAACTTTCCTTAACCAAAGAGAAAACTTTGTCCACTTTGCCTAGCAAAATGATGTTCGGTAAGATGCATGAGAAACGTGAAAGTCTGCTGAGAAGAAAAAAAAAAAAAATCATTACTTTTTCCCCTTGAATTATTATTTAGTTGTGTGAGTGCACACTGCTGGCTCACGTCCAGCTTGTACTCCACCAACATCCCCAAGTCTTTCCCAGCAGGTCTGGTTTCARTTTCTTCATCCCCCAGGCTGTGTTGATATTGGGGATTGCCTCCACCCAGATCCAGGACCTTGGAGGTGGCCCTGGCCTTGTTGAACCTCATGAACTTCCCATGGACTCACTTATTGAGCATGTCCATGTCCCTCTGGATGGGCAGCCTGTCCCTCAGGAATGTCAACCATGCGACTCAGCAAGGTCCAGAAATTGCTATATTCCCATAAATTAGGTTGATTTCCGAAAGTCAGTGCCAGCAGACACATAACTGTCATAATAAAGCAATATGTCCAAAAACTGATTTTGAAATTATTGGATTCTAAAAGAATAAGAATTAATTGGATACTGATGCCTTTCCAAGACATAGAGAACAAAACTGATGAAACAGTATTCAAAAGAATTAAATTTTCCTGGGWACCCATTTTGACTCTCACTAGCATCTGATGTCTTGACAAGCTGAACACTGCCAGGGGCAGAGATTTTGGGATAAGCCACACAATTCTCATGAATCATCCTGAAAAGTAATTGCTAGGAGAAAGACTGATAAAATGGGATTCCAGAACAATGAAATGAAATTAAATTAAAATTGGATAAATGTACTGTGAGATAACCAACTTATCCTTGAGACTATTAGAATTTAGGGGTCTCTCTTTTTATTAAAAATATTATAACAGGACAGGAGGTGGTGATGCTGTTCCCTACAAAATTAATCTTGAAGAATACTATGTGGAGACAAGCAAAAAGAATGAGCTCTCCAGCAACATCTTCCTGACTTTGTTTATAGGCTTGAGCTTATGAAATTCCATAACTGAGGATAAAATTCTGTAAGTTCGGTTTAAATTGGATCACAATTAAATTGGCAGTCCATCAGAAGCAACAGAGAAGYAAGTGAAGGTAAATATAATAGTTTYATGCAAATAATGGCTGGAAATCCACATATCTCATGGAATGGAGCTAGAGATGTGTCTGAAGAATAGGTGGCAATGCRAATATAAAGGTAACAAGGAAGGAAATACAGAGGTATACAGGTGACTAAACCAGAGGTTAGAGATACAGGCAAATCCAAGCATTGCTAATTGCAACAGCAGATCAATAAAAATGCTGGAAAGTATCTAAGAAGAAAAATCTCTTTAGATAACACTCCAGTTTGGCTGAATGGGCACCTTCATTTGTTAAACTGATTAAATGGAAGTGTTTTAAAACTGCTACCAAAATGCCTGAACAGTCTTCTGGGAGGGGAAAAAAAAGAGTTTATAAATGAAGATGAAGAAAGAACAGGAAACACATTCAAAAGCTGTCATTTACTTTGTTGCCTGGAAACACTGTGAATCATCAGAAAACTTGGAKATAGGCTTACGGGGGTAGTACACTGTAAAGCACTTGTTCTTTATTCACGTTCATAACTTATATAAGTGTGTGCCTTTAAATTCTTTTTCTAGTATAGTTATTTAAAGATTTAGCTGCAGCTGGAAATAAGACGCAACTGTCTTAATGAAGTTCCTTTTCAGCATGGATTTAGAATATGAATAGCTACAGAATTTACACAGCTTTGCAGGGTTCTACTGGTAATTTCTATGTTATTCAGGATTATAAGTGTTATGCATTTGGTTTGTAGTGAATGTAAACTATTCTCAAATGACTTACAGTTATTCCTCTAAAAACTTGGTGGCTACTCTCCAATAATGAGTGCATTCAAGACCTTAGGCAATAAAAGACCTTAATGTAAACAAATGATGAATATGTTAACCAGTTACATTGCTAGAGCAAAGGTACTTTCACATAATTTTTAAYCACATTGTAAAACTTCCTTACATTGGGAATGGTAATGGGACTCCCACCATAATATCAGTCGTGTTGGCCTTCCTCCTGATTGTTATCCATAAACACTGAACCCTACTGTCACTATGATCAAGCTCTAGACAACTGAAATCTTGATGAACATACAGGGCCATTCTACTGCCTCTCCTTCTTCTGCTATGCCCACTGAAGAGTTTACAGCCAGTGATTTAGTTATTAGTTTATAGTTTGTTTATAGTCAGTGATTTCTAATTTGTGTGATAAAGATAATGATCTCATAAACTTTATCTACATCTTCAAGTGCACTATATCACACTGATAGGTAAGCAGAACAAATGGTGTTTGTCCACAAAGATCTGTTGGCATTTYTAAAAACATCTCTGGAAATCACAAGAACTCATCAATGCTAAGTCTACATACTTTTGTGAGAAAAGTGTAACAGGTTTTTCCTATTGTTTTGAGGCTGCTTCAGATAGACAATCAATAAAGGTTTATTTGTGAGTAGAAGGTCAGCTGGAGTAGGATATTTCAGGTCAGCCATCTGCTCAGTGTGACAAAGGAAAATTGTTTGAGCAGCACTCATATATCTTTTTCCCAGGTTTGTATTTACAGCCAGGTCAACCCRTATGAAGAAGTGCAGAGTCAGATTTATGCCTTGAGAGCAATAATATTGTATTTTATCCACCCCGAATAAAGGGAAAACAAAAGAGGATGATATAAAATGAATGCCCAGTTGTAATGGCACACTGCTACAGGTGTCAAACTCATACACTTTGTAAGAAACTCTACAGAATTCAGTTGATCAACCTGCATTTACTGACAAATGAATTTGTCATTAATGTCAGGACCATGGGCTCACATTTTTTTATGGAGATGCTTTCACATGGGAGATCTTCCTGGCTAAGAGAAAATAATAAATGTATTAGTCTTTAAATATTTGTCAAAATATCCGTTTTCATTCACTCAACCACAACTAAATTAATTTATATGCTAATTTTAACTGTCAATTCAAGAAAGCATACCCTGGAATGAAAAGCATATGTGCTACAGAGTCAGCACCATTTTATGCYTTCTGAATGATGTCATTCTTAGAACTGAAAATTGGAAACTAGAATATAGTCTTGATTACTGCTATGCTCCAAAAGGAGCAGGAAGGTGTTACAGCTGGAACCAAGGGACAGAGCCCTGAAACTGTGCTTGATACTCCTATTCACCTATCATGTGATAGCATTGATAAATTATTTAATATCTGCTGCTTTTATTTGACATTATGTCTTCATGGAGTGATATCCTGTAGCAGTGTAGTCTGCCCTGGCTTAGATGTTTCATTTCCTTTGCACATGTCTTGCTGCCATGGAAGATAATGAAAAAATAAAACTTCCAGAGTTCTGCCTCCTGCCAGTTTTGATATAATTTAGGAAAAAAAACCTAGCAGAATTCAATCTTAAAGACTTGCATTATGTTGTTTCAGCATGATGTAGACTGAAACAATTTATTTGTTGAACAGTTCATTTTAACGTAATGCTAATTATGCTTCACCACAAATCCCCTTAAATCTTSCACTGGCCTTGGAATGTAGTCAGTATTTTAATATTGTTATGAACTTTGAAAATTTTGATCAGGACAGCTAGAAGTTGTTGTTCAGGTGTTGTTTTGAGAAACAACACCTGAACACCAAGTTTAGATCAACAGGAGATGTTCATATTGAGGAAAGAAGGTAATAAGGAGGAGAATGTTGAGATAGACAAAAAAATTAATGAAATTTGGTAGATTTGGCTTCTGTTTTCCCTTTTAAAACCCTCTTAATTTTAAGATTTTGCACTAGATGATCCCTCAAAGTTTTTGAGTTGTTATACTCRGGAGTTTTATTCATAAGAATACAGTTGAAGCAAAATAAATGACAACAATATGTTCTTCTGTCATTAACAGTGAGTGTAATGTGTTTTGGAAATACATAGTAACTTTGTACATACTAAAGTCCAATAATTTCAGCTATTTTACAATGGAATTGAAAATTAAAAAAAAAAAAAATGAAAGCACATCTTCTAGTTATGAGTAATTACATAAATATGAGCCCAGAAACATTTGATTTGCATTTTACAGAAAATCGAAAATTCAGTTTGACTTTTATTTGTGATAAGTGTCATTTTCTGCCAGTTACAATTTCTGGTGGTTTCAGTCTCTTGGCTTTTCCTCCTCCTTCTTTGCCAGCTCTTGGAATGAATGARTAGGTTTTGGTAAGAGCCTTGTGGATTAGAGAAGGCTGAAAATAGTGCATTTCAATTTGGAGAAAAGTATCGATGTGAGAAACAGAACTGTAGAAACTCAGATACTTTGCACACACTTTTTTGTTCTTATCAGTAGTGACTGCTTCCCTGCCCCCTCCTTCTTTTTAAGTTACTATTTTTTGGCATCTTCTGTTGGAAATAAAATCCTTTCCTAAACTTGTAGTCTCTTTGCTGTTTTTTTCTGTTAGATACATACGTCATAGATTACTGCAATGACAAGCAGTTTGCAGAAATATATATATTTTTGCTTTAAATATCCAGAAAATATGAAGTCTRACAACTTGGGGTCTGCAGTATACCAGGTAAAGGACATCAATTATTTAAATAGCTATGAGGGGAGCTAGTAAGTAGTCTGGTTCATAAAATCATAGAGCATAAGGCTATGCCCTCTCTTTTCAATTGCCAGGCCAACCTGACAGATTTCACAGAATGTGACAGAATAATTATTAATCCATACTAATCCACTTTTTTAATGTAMTTCTTATTAGGATGAAAAATTTGAAGATAAAATGTAAGGATGAAAAACGTCTACATATCCCACCTAGTGGTATTAAGTATTCTTAAACTGTATAGATTCCTCTCATTTACAGAGACAAATTCCTGAATTTTTTGTTCCAATTTTTTTAATATATGCAAATCTTGGACCGAAGCTTAAGGTTTTTAATGGCTTGTTTGATTACCTCTTAAGTAAGTATAAGAGACAATATATAGGGTTGGTTGGCCATTTTCTCCCTCGGGCTTATCTGCGTTTCTGGGGATAGTCATTACCTGTATCATCACTCAGTGTGGAACTCAAGAATATAAACTCATGATAACAATAACAATGACAATAACAACAACAACAATAACAACAATAATAATAATAATAATAATAATAATAACAACAATAATAATAATAATAATAATAATAATAATAATAATAATAATAATAATAATAATAATAATAATAATAATAACCAATCCTTAAATAATATATTTTCCACATGTACAAATCATGGAAAATCTCTCAATATAAGGAAAAGATGCTCATGCCTCTAGAATCCACAATCTTTCACAGCTTTCCTAACTCACATCTCTACTTTCACTATCCTTTCACAGTAACCACACACACACAGAAGGAAACTGTGCCATGCTGCTGTTCACTCAGCRTGTGTGCTACAATCTCTGTTGGTTTAGCTTCTTAACTCTCAGTGTCTGTGTACTCTTCTTATTTTGTAAACTGGCTGTCACAGTGGACTTCCTTCTGCATTGGCTCTTAGGCTTTATTGTAGTTTTGAATACCATTAATAACTGACTAATAAGATGTCTACCATTACAACCCAATAACATGTATGTGAAAAATCTTGAGTGCAGACAGTCACAAGCCATGTGACATCACCATTTTATCATTGTCAAAAGTGAAAAGCTTCCTTTTGTGTGTAAGCATCACTGMTAAAGTTCTTAGCATATCACTATATCTCCATGAAACACTGATATTAATGTAAAAAACTTGAAATGGCAATGATTTCATCTTCACCACAGGAACAGAACCAAWAATTTTTCTTAAAACACTAGAATAACAATGCAAATTATGTGTCTGTGGCAACTGGAAGCCCATTTTCTGAACAGTTTAGAGTTAATATATTTTCAATTTAGGTGTCCAATTCTTTTGGGTTTTGTAGGTTTTCTCCTGAAATCAGAAGCTAAATCTTAGCTCCTATGAATACACATGAAGATACTTTGCTTCTGTGTATGAAAGAGTTGTCTATTTTGTGAATGGACAGTTAGTCCTTGGAGAGAACAAAAATAATTATTTTGGTACATTTGGTAGTAAAAGCTTCTTCTTTAACTCCATTTTTACTTCTCTGCACAGATAATTTTTGAATTATATTTTTTTCCTTAGGAYATTAATTGCATTTTTCTCCTTATTGGGATATCTGAAAAAATACAAGCATTCCTTTGGTTTTGCCCTGAAATCAATATGATCTTGAAAAATTATTCATTTCATTGTCATTTTTGTAACTGTGATTCAGCATTCTTAAAGAAAAAATACACAACCAGAGAAACATTGGCCAGCTGTATAATATATTCTGAGCAGAACTTTCCAGTACCAAAAAATTGTAAGAAAATTCAATAGCTTTAATTACTAGAGAAAATGCAACAKTTTCTCTCTGCAGAATTCAGCCTGGGCCAGCATCATTTTCAGATCTGCACAGTTGAACAGTCACATCTGTGTTTAACAGGCAAAGGCAAACCAACAAAGAACTGTGCAAAYGCCAAATGCTATTTCTGTGTCCATTCAGTCCATCCTAACCCTAAGAAGTGCAGTAAAAGCAGCCTTTTGGTGAGGCTGAAGTTTTGCAGGCTACGGGTGATGCCAGGGAGAATGTTGCTGTGGGATCAATGTTGGGGCAGTGCTGTGCTCCCCTTGGACAGCAAAAACATAATCTAGAACCAACTCAGCATATTGGAAGGAGAGGAATGATATAAACACAAAACCAGATTCTTCTTACAAGGACAAACAAATAACTGCATAAATGCCTTTTGAAGGTGCAGTGTCCCAGGATATMTAGGCTTTGTGGTTTTCTCAAGGCTAACTCTAAATGGAGCAGTAAAATCAGGCTTTTTGGGGGCGCTGAGGTGCCCAGCCCATGGGTGATGCCAAGGAGAAAGTGGCTCAGTGATCAATGTTAGGGCAGTTCCATGATTCCCATGGCAAGCCTTTTGTAGCTGCCATGTCCCTGTAGCTCTAGGATTAGTGTTTTTTTCAAGCCTTTACCTAAATTGAACAGTAAAATAAGCAGCTACAAAAAGGAACTGAACCTCAGCAAAAGCCTGAATTACAGTTAAGTGCAGTGTTTTCAAAACCATGAAGCAATAGGTCTCTGTTCCAAAGATGTGTCCACAGTCATGGATCTCTTCCACAGAATATAAGACACTTGAACACAGATTATTTGAACATAAAAATATCTTAAAACCAAAACCCCTGAAAAAAAAGACAGGAGATGATTTACGGGGTAAAACAAAGGACAACCTGGAACAATATATTAAAATGCTGTAATTTGGCTATTTCCAGCTCAGTCTATATAACTTTACTGTTGTGCAGAATAGCAATATTTTGCCAGACATTAAAGACTGTCATGTAGTAACCTGCAGCAGATCTGACTACCAACCAGAAGAAAAGAAAACTTCAGTCCCTATATTTAAGTTTCATTGCATGCAGGCTGGGAGAAAGAATACATCAAAGACTCACAAAATGTAGAGCTAAGAAACCATATGGTCTTTCATCAGGAAGTTATCAGACTATTCTGACTTGTATTACATTTGGAATAATTCCTCACTCCAGCACAGAAAGATGGATAATCTAGAACCAGCTCAGTATATGAGAAGGAGARGAATGATATAAACACAAAGCCAGTTGCTTCTCATCAAGGACAAACAAAAAAAAATTAAGAAAAAGAAAGGCTTCAGTTGATGATAAGTTTCTAATTCTTCAGTTTCTAATTCTAAATTTCCTATTCAGATAAATTAGAGTGGGACTGGTGGTTCATTTGCTGCTGATTAGATACAGCCATATCAGCAGGAGATATAGCTACTGCATAATACAGGGGATTTGGACAGTGACCTACAATGCTACTTCATCACCTGTTTGAATCATCTCAGCCAATATTAGCCACCTAAAAATTAGCTGCCTAATGTATGCTGGGGATGTGGATTCCTTCAGTAGAGATAAATGAACCTCTTCGGTGCTACTATTCTCATCCTTAGATAGGTATTCACAGTGCCTAAGATGAATTGTCCTTTGGAGATGCCTCACTCTCTGTGAATTTATCTACATGATTATGATAGATCAGGTACCTACATGTTAGGTGGGTAAAGCTGAGTATGATAAAATTCATCCTTATGCATTTGATAGCAATGGCATTTCTTCTGTTGATAGCGCAAATCCATGGGGGCATATCTTACTGTCTTACTAAAAGATACCTTGGGAACTAGGGAAGAGAAATTAGTGAGGAATAATTTTGCCTGAGGAAAAGACTCATTTGCACCAGAGAAGAAGYTAAGCATCCACTGATACAAAAATCTCTCCATACCTACTGCGAGTCACCACAGTTATAAAAAAAATGGAAGCAATACTGGGAGCTTTAATAACATCAAAAGATCTTTTATGCAAAAGCCATCATATAAAAGCATAATGTAGAATACTGACAATATCTAGGGAAGTTCATCTTATTATTACTGTTCTTTCATCTCCAGTCTTGAAAAAATAGGCACTCAAAACTCTCAGAATAGTATCTTCTTCCTGTGCGACATGAACTGTCATTTTTCATTTGATTAACAATTCTAACTTATCTTCTGCAATAATGATCTATAGATAGTAAATTAAATACAGTATGAAAAGTATCCACTTTGAACAAATATGAAATACCAGTTTGCCAAGTTGMATGTGGTGTTACAAATTGATTTTTTTTCCCCTCCAACTATTCAGAATTGTTTCTTCATAAGTGGTGATGTTTACTCTGTACACTTACATGCACACTGAACTTTGGGGATTCTTATCCTTTTCACTTAAAACATAAAGCAGTAGATTAGTTTTTAAGGAAGATGTTTAAGTGAATATTGAGATTAGAGAGTAAGAATGTTGTGGTAATGTAGGAATAGGATACATTGCATGAAGCCACTACAATAAGAAAGCTGTGGAAATTTAATTTTTTTTCTGCAGAGTTAGAACATACATTTGATAAAATACATGAAGCTTCTTTTAAGCACTTAAGAAAAATCGATATATGAAGTGATATCTAACAAAAGGTAGGACATAAAGTAATTTTAAAATGAGTGACTGGAGTGATATGTAACAAAAGGTAGGATACACAAAGTAATTTTAAAATAAGTGGCTGTTGCAAGCATTTCAAAGATATACAATGATCAAATCGTATATCAGCATGACATGAGCAAAAAATCTTTTGCRACATCTTTTTAGTGCTGTTGTTTAAAGAAATCTTGAAAATTCTCTTGTGATTGAAAGTTCATTTTAAAGGTTCTTTTCTTCTCCATTACCTACTCTGTGGTGTTTTGACAGATCTTGTATGCTTAGCTGTAGTACTGACTAAAAMAAACCTGCAATTTTGTTAAGTAATAAGATAAGCAAATACTATTAGATTAAAGGAAAAATAAATTTAAGCAGTGCTAAGGGTGAAGGGAGATTCAATTTATATCAAATAACATGTTTTATAAGGCACATCTCTAAACAAAAATGCACTACTATTATGGAATTTAGTTACCTTTTTTTTTACGTATTTTCAGAGAATTACACATTATCTGTATTAGGATCTTTCATGTTTTGTTTTCTCTTATAATACTATTGCATTTTTTCCTTTTTCTAGAAAAAAAAAAAGAGTGCATTTTTAGAAATGAAAAGAATGATTTGGACAATAAAGTGATTTTTAAATTCTCTTACAATTTAATTTTGAATTCTGTGATAGTCCTGAAGTTACTCTTAATAACCTGATACATTTCTGTTCAGGAAACAACTGTTTCAGGGAATTAATTTGAAAGTTGGCCTTGGAATAAGAGGCACTATGATTAGCGTATTCACTTCATCAGTATCCCTTTGAAGAACATAGGTGAATAATAGAAAATAGATTATAGAGTAACAATGTTGCAATTGAGTCATATAATCATATATGTTATAAAAGACCTTTAAGATCATTAAGTGCAGCCATTAACACAGCACTGTCAAGTCCACCCCTAAGCCATGTCCCCAGGTGTCACATCTGCACATCTTTTGAACACCTCCTGCAATGGTGACTCAACCGCTTCCCTGGGTAGGTTGTTCCAATTCTTGTTCCTAATGACTGGGCAAAGGAATATTCACTATAAGACATTTGTTCCTCACCTGGCATGACCCTGAAGCATTTTCAGACTAAGACTCATTAGTCATTAATCTYGTCTGCAGGTTACTAAGTATCACAGCTGCCAGAACTCATGATGATCAAAACATTTTTAAATGAGGAGAGGAGAGAGTAGGAGAGGGTTTTTGAACGGTTGTGTTTGGCAATGGCTTAAAGGTCTTAAAAAAAATATGGATTTAACTCTTGTAACAAACTGTTTTGGTAAACTTGGAAAATGTGTTTCCGGTCTGTCCTAAAAGCATCATGAGAAATAATAGTAGYTATGCCTAGAAAACTTGGCAGCTGCTGGGGCTGTCCTTAGAGGCATGAACACCTTATATCAAAGGGAACAGTTTTTTCTTCAGTCATGGCCTGGGCATTGATGAAATAGGTAATTTTTAAGTTTTGAGCCCTGGTTCAAGAGAACACCCTAATTTACGACAGTGCTTGAATTGTCTGACAATTCATTCTCAGCTGGACTGAAGGAAATTAAATGATAGACTGTTAGACACAAAGATACTCATTTGAACAGCTGTTTAAATTACAATTACTTGATATTTAATTCTTCATTATGCCATCCAAACCTCAATGCTTCKGAAGGATTTGTGCTGTTAATAGAGTTTTACAGTGTAAACTCCAAATGTATCTTAGAGATTTTAACAAACATTTACAAGTYTTATGTTTGTGACTTGATGCAGAACATGCAGCATTCAGCACTCTAATGAACCTCAATGCTTGGCTGAAAAGCTGGGAATAATTCAAAATTTAGATGTCTAAAACAAATGTCCTCTGAGGGGACTTTTCCACTAAAGCTTTTTGACAGAGTAACAGAAGTGTAGCTCTTTATTTGTTATTTTGTATACACCCACACAGTTCTCAAATTGAAGATTAATTCTCTTACACAAATGCACCGCTTTTTACGAGGTAATGTACTAGATGTAATTACCATCACAGGAGCTTTGTTCAGAGTATTGCAATTTTTTTTAATGCCATCCTGTTCATCATTTAASCACAGAGATAAAATACATGTTTATATAATCATCAATATTTAGTTAAGAAAAAGATTCTTCTATCTCTATTCTAGCTTGAAAATAAGGAAGCTCTAAGAAGATGCTTTGCTTTCCTTCTTGGAATCCTGCAGTCCACAAATGTCTGCTTTCTTATTTTGCAGGATACAAGAGTCACAGCTCTTCCTTTTCCCATGAAAGTAATTTTTTGTCAGTAATAAAATATGATTATGGCATCCAGATATACATCTCATGGCATTCTGACTTTAAGTCCCCAGATACTTGGTTTCTCAAAGGTTTGTATCTTTAGGACAAAGGAAGGTTGAGGAGAGAAGATTAACAGCCATATTCAATTTCAGCAATTTACTTTCATGGACTTATTCCTGTAACAGAATCAGAAATCAGGTCCCATAGACACAGAATCTGGCAGGCATTATGTGGACATTCCTTGTTCTTGACCATTTAATTAATTCAAAGGAGTTGATAATTCTAATTAATTTCTTCTCTGGTTTTCTGAATATTCTGTTTTACCCTTGGAGAGAAGAGATTATCACTTTTTGCATCAATCCTGGAAATCCTATTTGTTACTTTTAGCTATGGATTTATTGCTAGATAGAGACACAAATTTGGAAGCCTTTCACATTTTAAAATTTCACCTCTGTTCTTCATTTCAGCCTGTCACCCAGTGAATTTATCAGTGTCATTTATGTCTTGTAGTTGTGAATTTTTATCAAAGCCTCAGGCATTGCCATAAAGAGTCCAATTAAAATATGTTCAACAGATTTTGAAAAGTTGACTTTGCTGCAGTAAAAAGCATGAATTACACTGGCTCACCTGAAGCAKTTAATAATTTATGTTTTAAAAGGGGTTGTTGATGTACTCTATTTAGTTTGATGCTAATGAATTTGATAAAAAATCATTTTGAGGATGGGGCTTAAGTTTTCAAAGTTACCTCTAATTCTAGGTATATAAATTACATGGAATTGGTTAGATGGGTTAGCCAAGAACTCACATCTCTGAGCTGCAGCTAYTCTTCTCCTGTGATAATCAGGACAAACCATACAAAGACATCCCGTTAATCTGAGACTAACGACAGAACAAAACTACAGCAAAATGAAAACATTAATATATCATTCAAAATATGGGGTGCAACTGAGACTCGGAAATATTGCTTAGAAAGTACTGGTTTTTAGGAGTTTTACTGCAGCTTTGGTGTTGAGRTGAATAATGCATAGTGAGATAAAAAGATGGGATACTTGAGAGTCTTTTTTTAAGCCCTCCTTCCAATGAAAGKTTGGACCAGGTGATCTTTTGAGGTCCCTTCCAACCTGGACTGTCCTACGACTCTATGAGTAGCAGACTTTTAGAGGCAACTGCAGACTTCAGGAAAGTCCAGTCACTCTCATGATGGACTCTACACCATCTGCTGGATAATAATAAAAAGTTGGGGTCTAAAATAATGATATTATGAATATTATGTGTACGATCACTTAGGGGGATCAAATACTATGGACAATTTATGTTATTAAAATTCCCTAATGTTCTTCTTTGCATTAATACAGAGTAGTTTGAACAGAAATAAGCATATTTTCAAAAGTTTCATTGAGATAGTTGGATAAAACCATACTTTTTGAGGAAAATGATTCAATGGCCTGGATCCTGAAGATACWTTATTCCAGTCATAGTGAAATCTGTGGAACAGGAAAGACTGCATAAAGAATAAAAAACTCCTTGAAATGAAGGTTTAGGTCTACTTAGGGCTCTTCAGCATAATATGTATACCCTGCTCAGAAATAAAGGGAAGGAAAACCAAGATATTCTTTATTAGTGGCAATAATACTAGTATTATTATTATAAGTACTGCTACTGATATAATGAGTACTATAATTATATAATTATTATATACATTATATTGTTATCACTATTATTAATATCATCATCATCATCATTATACTTAACATAATATCTTTAAGAGACTCAGAGCTGTACAATATACTGGTTTGCWGTCTAAATGATGAGTTACAAATCT
This sequence comes from Malurus melanocephalus, assembly GCF_030028575.1. Lineage (NCBI taxonomy): Eukaryota > Metazoa > Chordata > Aves > Passeriformes > Maluridae > Malurus > Malurus melanocephalus. The sequence goes on from NW_026623278.1 coordinate 2,684,990, forward strand.
ACTGGTAATACTTTTAGAGTGGCCACTAGGGCACATTGTGGATTTTCTTTTGAAGCCACATCCTAAAGAGCATGCCTACCCACAAATCCTCCTTAGGAACAGATCCTCAGTCAGGCTGTGTGGGCTGGGAGCTCAACTTGAACCATCAAAAACTTGGCAGAGGGTCCTCAGGGAGCTTCAAGGACTGCTGGAAAGTTCTTTCTACAAAACACCATGCCTAGGCTTTGTTTTGGTAGGAACTCTTGCTCATACTGGAACAGTGCTTGGGAGTCAACTAATGCTCATGTGTCAGAAACGGGACCTAAAAACAAGAGCTGGAGTGATAAGCAAATGATAGTAGGCATGAAAAAATGCTGGAAACAGTGGAGATGATGCAGAATGTGCCTTTTCTCACTTCTCACTGATAAAAGTTACTGCTACAAAACATGAAGTTTTTTAACCTTTTTTTTTTAAATTTTTTTAACTATTTTCATTATTTTTTAAACTATTGCAGTACTCTATTCTGCAGCAATACAAAGAAGGTTGAAAGAAGACCACATCTCAGTTATTAGCCCCTCCAGAGTTCTTAGGCTCTAATATTCTGCCAAAKTAASAGTGTCCTGGTTTTGGCTGGGAYRGAGTTAATTTTCTTTTTAGTAGCTGCTAGGGGCTGTGTTCTGGATTTCATATGAGAATAATGCTGATAAGACAACGAAGTTTTAGTTGTTGCTAAGTACTGCTTGACTCAAGGACTTTTCAGAGTCTCTTATTCTGCCAGTGAAAAGGTGCACAAGAAGCTGGGAGGGAACATGGCCAGGACACCTGATCTTTATTSGATAGAGGGATTTYCCACACCATAGAATGTCATGCTCAGTAAATAAATTGAGGGGAGCTTGCTGGGGATTCATTGGTGTTGGGGATGGGCTGGGCATGGGGCAGCAGGTGGTGAGTGATTTTATTGTGCATCACTTGTCCCTTTTGGCTTTTTTTCTTCTCTCTCCTTTTCATTGTTGTTATTATTATGACTGTTATTATTATTGTTATTATCATTAGTATTATTAGGTGTATTATTTTCTCCAAGGAGAAAAGATAAACAGAAAAATATAGATAGATGAAAAATAAACAGATGAGAAACACACACATAAAATTAGGTATATAATGTCTTATCAGTGCTCACGGTTGCTTTTTGCTCATTAGGACTATTCCCATGTACTGACTCATCATTATTTCAGATTTTCATYCTGTGGTATTTTCAGCTGCACATTACCTTACTTCATCATCTCATCCTGATTGGCTCTCCTTCCTGATATATATATCTTGCATACTGCAGCATATTCATATTACAATTCTTCAGAGAGTGCTTTAATTCTGCTATTTCCTCCATCCTTTCTACGCACAAAAACTCTGCTTGTCTTTCCTGGATAATCTGACTTTGTGCTAAAATTAAGACCAATGAGTCAAACTCTTTCCTGTTTGCTTGCTTTTAGAAGTCAAATTTTCTAATCAATCTGTTTGCTTCTGACTGTTTCTGGGACACCTATTACCTTTGYATTACCACTCTTTTATCCGAGCGTCTATACACAACAGTAGATCAAACACATTCTTGTAAAAATAATTTCAAAATCTTCATATGATATAATTTCAAAATAGATATGCGACAAGCATTCATAAATTATTCTGGAAAAACCCACTTTTTTTCCAAAATTCGAGCTTTTGTTAACTTGTTTGGAAGGCCACGGTAAATATGAGCTATTTGCATTGTTAGCAGACAGTAACATGAAATGTTACACAGGTGATCACAATGAAATTGAATTTTCCAACAGCTAGCACATGAAATGTAACTGAGAATGTTATAAAAATATAAGGAAAAATCCAGGTAAGAGATATTTTTATGGTGTCAGTATAACAGTGGTTGGCAAGCATTCATCTTCTAAAGGTTTTGATATAAGAACAATCACCATAACATTAACAGAAATAGATAATACCCCAAGTATTTGCTTTTTGCACCTATAGGGGTTGTCTACGAAAGACCCTATGGTATATCATAGTCTGTGAAAGGCCATGTGGTATTTCACCCTTTTGTTCAATGCCTTCATTCTGGAAAGCACTGGTGCTTCATGTGCAGCCCAGATACTTTAGCTAGACACAATACCCCACCCCAGTTTAACACATTTTGCACAGGGACTCATTACCCTGACAGTTTAAAATTGCTGGTAAAGTTACTGAGTGATGCAGAGATTGGCCATAACCCACACTATGCTCAGATGCTGCCTTCTACACCTCAGTGCTGTCAGGATCATTTCATCTTTCTTTCTGAAAGCCAATACTARCTTGAGATATATTCATCCGAACCTCCTCAGTGACTGTGTGGGCTCCTGGGCACAGAGGGGATCGTGGGCAGAAGCGAGATGAGAGCACCTGCATCCTGCAGACTGCCTTCACCCTGGCAGCCACACTCTCCACACWGAGTACCCATTATTGCCAGAATAGCTGGATTGCTGGAGTGAGACAGGTGTAGCACAACRCTCTGTTATGCCTTTTGTAGTCCCAATTGTTAGTTTTGGGAAAGAACAGGAAAGATTCTTATAGCAAAATAAATATGTATGGAAATCCCTTTACAGCTTTAGATGAGAAGCTGAATAAAGTTYTTTTYCACAGATCAGTAATATCCATWTATAAGAGCTAGAATTTTATTTTTCAGAATAATTGTCATGGGACTGAATCTGTTATTTCTAACATCTCGATGAACTGGTTTCTCATTATTGAATGAAAGTAACTGTGCATTCACAACCCTCTATTTTCATAGTTGTCAAGGGAAAAATGAAGATGGCTTGGTTTTGAATTTGCTAAGTGCTTTATTTTTACAAATTGTCAGTTTATTAGATCATGTTATATCACATTTCCATCATATCCAAAGTTTTCCAGATTTGAGCTCATAGTTCAGTTCTGAGAAAGCCCCTCAATATATTCAGCTACTTCTCAATGATGGTTACCTTCTGCAATGCAGGATATCAAATATTATGTCTTGTACTAAGGTTTTTCACATCTTTAGGCRATTTGAAAAAATAAAGCTTTTTCTTGTACTTTCAATTTTGGAAGCTCAGCAAAAATCTTTTCTGCTTAACTTTAATTATATTTGCTTGTCTTTCCAAAGAGGAATTTCAAGGACTTTGTTTAAAAATCACYGGTTATGTTTAACAGTATAATAGTGTTTATTTTTGTTCCCTTCTTAATATGAGCCCAGAGCAAAGAAATGGGAGGTGGACTTCTATGATCTAGGGAATAGTAATGTCATTTCTATTTGTGAAAACAGATATTCAAATCTTGCATGGATAATAATTAGATTGTTAACAGAGTCTACTGCTGAGATATTTTGCTTTCAAAGTTAGATACACTAAATGCAGCTGTAGATGAAAGTTATCTGGCTTTTACTGTAAAGTAATTATTGCTCACCTAACCTTCTCACCATTTTTGAGAAATAATATTATCTCCTAAATTTTTAATGGGATTTTTTTTTCCTTTCTATTAAAGTTCTTACAGGTCTTGCTGTCAACCTCTGATATGATCTGCTAGCTATATACATTGTGCAAAATTTAGAAAGAGGTTGGCAAGATGGATTGCTGTAAGGAATGGTTTTTCACATTGTAGGCACCTATGAATATTTAATACAACTTTGTATATGTATTTTTGGGATTACTTCATGCCAGAAACTCCAGGGAGTAACTCTGAGATAATTATATTCTACTTTGAAAGTGAACCATTTGGTACCTTAAATGAGACTCTATCTGATGGCAGTTYGCATTTTTTACTGGAAGTAAAAGAGCCCTTTTTATTCCAAATCTACAAATTTTGGTTGTTTTTCCTACCTTGATGTAAGCAACCATGGCTCAGAAATGGTGTCACATATATTTACAATGGTCTGTTGAGAAGGGCTTGTAGGATTACATCTTTAAGCTTTTGGTAGGTCTTCATAAAAATCCACAGGAGGAAAATGCTCTGCAAAGGCGTAACTTCTCAGACCAAAGACAATTTCACTTTCCCAACCACCTCACTCCGATCGGTAGCTGGCATCCTATGAACTCTTCCATCCTTGTTGCAAAGAAGCTTATACACATTTATGATTAATGTCATCTACTTTTCTTTGGGCTCATACTGGCTGTTCAGCAGAGAAACTTAGCTCCCTGTCTTGAAGTTGAATTCTTAATGACTTATTTATCTGTCAGTTCTAGAGTTGGCTGTAATGCAACTATTGACAAATCCCCAAGGAGGAAACATGCCATTCGTGTTCTTATTTCCACCATCATTTTCCCAGAGGCAGTGGATTCAAATCAAATCTTCTTTCTGCCTTTACCTTTAATATGAAATGCTTTCAAGGTGAGGATGACTGTGCAGGGATCAGAATCATGATACAGCAGTCATTTGCTGGGTTCTAATTATTAACAATTTTCACAGCTGTCACACAGTATCTCAGTTTTAATTGGTTGTACTAATAAAAGGAGCATTTCTGTGCCCTGAGACACAGACTATCCTCATATAATTTAGGCAGCCTGCCATAAGCAGCCTTATGGGTAWGTATTTAGTGACTGCTACTTACTTCAAAAGGCTTCCCTGAAATTAAAATAGCATATTTGAAATTAAAATAGTTAACATGTTGCATTAATAAAGTCATAAACCATGCTCAGCCAAGCTGCTCTATGCCACTGGAGAAGTTTTAATCAATCAGATTGTGTTCTYTTTTTAATAGTGTTCCATTTGAAATTGTTCAGAGACCTGTCCTGAAACAGAAGACCGTAATTTAGTTTTTAAAATTCTTGAACATGARTTGTCACAGCAGTTGAAGATTTTGCGTAGCTGATAAACTAATTAAAAGATCTTGTCTGGATTTATCATTTACTCCTATTTGATTATTTGGTTCCCTAACAAAGATGGAATGAGGTAGTAGCATGGTAGTTTGGGATCCCAGTAAGTCAGTTATTGAACCAGGTCAAAAAAGACATTAAATATAACAAGTACTGCTTATAATCATGTGGCCTAAATCTAGAAAAAAATGTTGCATTGGTTAGGAGTTACCTTAACTTTCAAGTTTTAATTATCCATCTAGACAGAAGCRACTGTGTAATTTCTGACAAAAATAGCATATATATTAGTGGGATTTGGAAACCCTGAAAATAAATAGTTTTTGGCAATTTTAAACAGATTAAGCCACATTATTAAGCAATATARCAACTATTKGGAACACCAATGGGATTTGAAAGTRGATCAATTACTAATTGTCATTCAGCAATGAATCTATCCCACACTGTTTGYTGTATGAAAATTAACACTGTGTTAGTAAGAACAACATTTTAATGGAACAGATGTCCATTTGAAATTTTTAATCTGATGAAACTGAAATGTATTTTGTCTGTATGATATATATTCGAAGTTTCTGCCTGGCTTTGTTTCCAAGCCCAAGTTTTAGATTGTTATAAATGGTCAAAATCAAAAGAAACATTACTGAAATAATAAAAAAAAATATATATGGCATAACAAATACAGATCTTGGTCTTAAACTACTCTGATGATTTTAGAGCCTAAGGCAATTTGAGTACTTGTGGTTTAAAGTAAGTATACATTTTTTTTCAGTTAAACATTTTCCTTCTATGTCTTCTAGTCTGACTTCTACTGTCATGTGGAGAATTCGAGATTATTCCCAGCTTGAAAAATTCCCAGTGACTCCAGTGGGCATAAGCAGATTCTCCAAGAATGTATTTGCTCAGCAAGACCCCAGATAATATCAGAGACAGACTCAGAAGCTCACCATCACCTTTTCTGTTTCCCCCATGTTCTCATTTCCTGAGGTAAGAAGRAKGGGATGGGGGATCAGGCCAGGGGGAGCAGCATCACATCTGTGATCAGTGTGGGAGGTTTGGGACTCCAGGCATGCAAGGATGCCCAGCTGCTGTGCCGTCCACACATAGCCTGAGTGCACTTGCTACAGCACTCTGACAGCACTACTGCAGAGACATTTTTCTTTCTTTAAAAACAATAGAGCCAGTAAAACCTTGTAAATGCAACATCCATTTTATGAGGTTAAACCAAAAGGCAGTAAAAGAARGAGTCCATGGGTTTGGTTCATCTCMTTTTCTCTCAGTGTAGATTCAGGGTAGTTCAGACACCTTCTAAGAATAATGATATGTTGAATATTTTTTTCAAGGACCAGAAATGTTTTWCACATGTTAGTATGCAATTCATAGATTTTTTTTTTCCATCTATGTGCACAAACATTATGTGTAGAGCATCACCCCTGTGTATGTCTGTGTGTGTGACTTGACTGGCTTTTGTAATGTTAGACATCATTACTCATTAGAAAAAGAATGAGTTCTGRCAGGACACACAATGCTTAAAGCTGTGGGTAAAAGGCATAATCAAAAAAGCACACATTTTTCTCCTGGTGATATTATTTATTTATTGTTCCCATTGCATCTTCTACAGATACTGAGTAATTTGTTTTATTATCTCTTTGTACTTTCCAAAACATAAAATCCTTATCTACAGAGAGACTTCAACCGTATTCAAATTCTTTCTAAAAAGACTTGGAACATATTGGTTTTTCTCTCATTTGTTGGACAACAGATATCACTGCTGACATCTGAATTCAAACTGCACTTTTAGGCAAAACAGCAGGACAACTTTAATTTTGTTAATATTTTGAAGAAAGCAGATAGATAAAAAGACCAGAACACATTTATGGTGTATTAAACAGAACATCAAAATATAATTCTAGAGTATTCTGCACATACAGTTCCTTTATCTGAGGGATGAATATTGACACTATCACTGTCTTACAGGTTTTGAAATGGAATAACRAAGCAGYTGTGACTGCTTCTATCACAATGCTARTAGGTATTTTTCAGTTTCCTGCTATAGCTATTTGCATTCCTTTCTCTGTGCCTGTCAATTACCAAATTATTAAATGCACAATGAYCATCATTAATAACAAACTGGTACTTGCTATAGTTTCCCATACTCACAAAGGGAGCACCTCATCTTCTAAGCATAAGGAATTGCTGCAGTTATTACATTACGGGGCAAAAATTAACATGAAGCCTAACAGCATTCACCGTCACAGGTGACTCAGTTTATGTGYGTATGCATGGCTAAGACACACAAATGTCAGTCAGATCCTGAAGAATAAAAAAGTGTTACAGATTGCTAGACACCTGCAACCCCCTTCCCCTCAGATACTCACCAGTGTTCCCAGCTCAGAAGACAGTGAACCAGGCCTTTAAATTACAGGGATGGTTATTGGCAGCCTGGCTGGAAGTGTCCCCTTCTTAAAGAAGGTTACTCATGCCAGTTCTCAAAGCTGGCTAATATTTTGCTTGGTTTTACAGTGTTCTCAGTAGCATTTTTAGGAATTAGCATTGGGAATTAGGAGGTAGCAGTGGTGCTTCCAGGTCTTCATGATTTGCCACTAAGCAGAGATAAAATCCTATATGTATTTTTAAGTATATTTCTCTATAAGGACMTATATGTTCAGTCCCCACTTGTTTTCCTTTTGCATTATGTTTTCCCATTATCTCAGCACTTGTTGGCAGAAGGAGAACTTGGACAGTGATATTTTACTGTTCTAGCTGTTAACTTGGTAGTCTGATCTAGGTCACTGACGCACAGGGCTTTCCACTTTCATTTTTGTCCTCTGCTCATGGGAAACACATAAAGAGATTAAAGGGATAATGGGCCTGATCCAAAGCCCTCTGTGGRTAATAGCAGAGCTGACAATTCTGTTTCACAGAAGCTTCTGAGGTTTGGGGATTTGTTTTCAACCTCTTCATAACAAGTGTATATTTCTGCTAAYTGAAATTCTTCAGAAATATTAATTTTGACTATAAAATGGGACCTTCCTGAAACAGAAGGAGGCCTGTTGCTTGGTAGTCAGAGAAATGGTGAGGGTTTCATGTTAAGCCCCTCTTCCTGATAATGTGGAGCCAGGTCTTTCACCTTCAAACTAAATAGATCAGAAAATTAATACTTCCTTCATCCAGACCATCAGGCAATTATGTATAAGTGGAACATAATTTCCATTGATTCTAGTTGTCTTTGAATCAAAATCATAGAAACAAATATGAGTTTCCCTCCTAGTTTTTAGTATGTGAAAAAAATATTGATGCAGAAATTTCTCAGTATTCATGGAACAAAGTTTCTTTTCTTTACTCAGTCTTAAGTCTGTTACACTAAAACCAAWTTGTGTATTGTTTCTTATATTACTGCTTTTACTACACGGAACTCTAATTGACTTTTTTTTAAAAAAATTTCTAATTGATAATAGTCTTTCCTAGAACTGACTTAAAGAAACAGTAGCAATTTTAATTTTTCAGAGTTTTTTCTTTGGTGGACTTAGTGGGATTAATTTATGAATTCACAGTAATAATATTGAGTTGTAATCCCAAACAAATATCCAGTTTGTAATCACAAAGAATTAATTGTCATCTAAGACACACCTGTAGGGAACTACATCAGTGTCACACACAATGAACAGATATTGCTTTTAAAAGCCATTTTATGAATACAAACCATACATTAGAAACACTAAAACAGTTATAATTGAAAGTTTTAAAAGAATAAGTGATCTTGTCTCCTTTTTTTCCCCCCCAGATTTTGCTAATACTTTGGCAAGTCTCAGTCCTGAGATTATGCAATAAATTTTATTCTTTAGAATAGCTGGGAACCTTCAAAGAGAGCCATCATCATTAGCAAAGAGTATACCGATAACAGTTATCAGTCTAGTATATTTTCTTTTTTACCATATTTTAGATAACCTTTTTTTTTTTGACACAACTCCACATATTCTCAACATTTCCAACCTGATTTCCAGCTTGCCACCATGTGGCATTTTCATATTTTGGAAGACATTTGTGCATAGATTTACAATACGTAGATTACATAAAGTGATGGTTGTGTTGTCAGCACAGAAAATTTTTTATTCCAGTATCATTGGATATTTATGCTTCATATTGTGTAAATTCTCTTACAAAGTAATGATTTTATTTATTATTTACATGTGAAATGCCTAGTGAGAACAATGCTAACAGCTTAGCAATCAGCCCTTCAGAGTTCTTTAATAACTASAGTATTGTGCTGTATTCAGAATAGTAGAGGCATGATTGCTGATTTTCAGGGACCTGTACTGTGTGCATGCATGCACACTGCTCCCCAGGACCCTCTCCATCTGCCATTAAAAAATTACCATCATTACTCCCAGTTCTGTGAAGAGCTCTCTATTGTGCTATTGCTCTTTCCTTCTTGGAGCCTTAGACACAGCTGGATAGAATATGTAAATAAATATTCATGTCTTTCACACTCTGAATGAGCAACAGTGGACAGGAGAGATTCACTGACTATGATATCAAAAGAAATCAGCCTAAAGACAGCATCTGAACTGTAACTCTTCGAGCAGCATGCAGCCTAGTGAAGCCTCTAACATGGGAATAGCTCAGGATTAAAAGATCTCTGGGTGTTTTAAGATTTTAAGCCCCATTATCTAAGAGGTAGCAATATTAAGGAGGCTTGGGGGAACACAGTTTCAAGAAAAAATCTTGGATTATTGCCCAGGCCAGAGTATCAAGTTCAGGARGGTTGATGTGAATAAATCTGAGTTTGCCAGACAGATGTAAGAGGTTTTCTAAGATCCTTTTTAACTCCAAATGTCAGACTTCAGAGTCTCTCCACAGGATCTTGATGTCTGGGTTGTAGTTTTAATAGAGTACTTAATCACAAGAGACTGTGGAGTGCCTCCTAAGTGATTCTCCTCTGTGATCCAGGAGCATTAAACCATTTCATGACCAGAGGAAGCCACAAGCAAAACCCATAATTTAGACAAGAGAACCATAAAAGCCAAACAGAGCCTTTTGCCTGATGTATCAAGAACATTCAGAACAGGTTACGTATATGTCAGTTCCTTGAACCACTCTCTCTTTTTATCAGAAATAAGCTTTATAATGACAATTGTCGTATTTTAGCTTTGCCTCCTTTTTTTTCCCCTTCAGTATTTCAGTTTGTCAAAATGTGTCTCATTCTCCATGAAATGGCTTCAGGTGAACAATCTTTCCTCTCAGCAGAGAGGGAGTCAGCATGCTAATGTAAACCCTCTAAAACTAATCAGCACAGGTGTTGAAAGCAAATTATTTGGCTMTTGGCAACTGTACATCAACTCCTGTACAGGAGCTGCTGCATGAGGTTGCTCCAGACTTTAGTTTGATACAAGAGAAGCTTTGATATAGATCAATACCCATCAATACTGTCTTGGTTTCAGATGTCTATCAGTCAAAACACCTTGCATGAGCAGTACATAAACTGGTACACAGATTTTTTTCTATAAACAGAATTAGTCCACTTTTTGGGTTGTTTGTTTGTTTTGACAGAAAGCTTCTGTTGCAGAAAAGCCAATTTATCCAATTTATCATTACCACATTTATAAATTTATCACTTATAATTTTGGTGGGGAGCCACAGTGACACCAACTCAGATTGACACAATTCTGTTCTGTAAACATCAGAACAAGGGATATTATCACAACAGAATATTCTTTCTTTTTATCTGCTTAGGAATTACTTCTATACTTTGCTATACTGAATTAAAGAAGAAAAGATWATAAACTTTTCCACTGATTTTAAGGGACATGTTAAGGTAGATTTTCTGAATTTTTTTTTTTCCTCTGGAAAATTTTGAGATATGTTATCAACACTACAGCATTTCCTTCCAAATAACAATGAACCTTCTCCCCATTTTTTGTCCTATAGACCTTATAAATTCCACTAAGATTGAATTTCTTAAATCCATGCATGGTATATGTTTAAAAATCTTCTATCTTTTTATCAAACCTCATGCAAGTTCTGTGGTTTTATTTGTTTCTTTTATAAGCTATTAATCACAAATGGGAAACAAATACTAAACTCAAATGTTATCCCAATATTTTCCTTTAAAATTAAATTAAAGACAGAGCTAACATTTCTTTGAAGTATTCATAATAGTGAAGGCACAGAAATGCAACTTACTGACTACGGCCACTTTGAAAAAAGAGAGAGGAATTCATATTTATTTCATAGCCATGCAAACCTATTCATAATGGGTTTTCYTAAGGATTTAGTAGCTTTGTGATAGATCTGTGACCCATTTATACTTAGTCTCCAAGCAAAATGTGCAGTGGAAAATAAGATACTTTGAGATGCATGCCTACTCTTTTCTTTTTTTTCAAAGCTGAGACCCATGTTGAAGGCTAATTAACCTATAAAAACTACAGTGTTCARCTATTACATGCTGACAAGTGGTTTGTTTTCATCATGAGGAAGCTGCAATTAATATTTGAGTACATATTAAATTATGGCTATTTTCATCACATCTGCAGATAATATCAGATAATTTTTTGAGAGGTATTACTAAGGGAGAAACAGATTCAGAATATACTTAAGCRTAAATTTACTCTTCTGAAACAGATAAATAATTTAATTTGGTTTATATAATTAACACTTTTTTTTCTCAGTCAACATTTCATTATGATTATGCACTCCAATAAAACAATCAAATATGTACAGAAGAGAATAAATTAATTGTTTTTACACATGTATTTCTAGCAAAAGAAAGAAAAGTACCTTTATAATATAATGAATTGGTAGTGGGCACAAAACAGGAAAATTTGCAATAGTCAGCAACTGAGATTCAGAGAGAAGTTGATCATCTAAACAACATCCATGTCATCAAGGATAGAAAAAAGGATATATGTTGTTTCTAGAGAAAATGTATTAGTAAATGCAGTSTCAATATTTTAAGGCTATAATTCTGCAATTTTTTGCATTTTTTTGAGTTTCCCATTTATTTTTCCTCCTTTTATTAAGGAATWGCTAAAATTATTGGTTAATTTTGTATACACTTATTAATTTTAAAATACATAAATTAATTAATATATTAATTTTGTTTCTTTCCTGTCTGCAGRTGTGAATAAAGCTTTCCCACAATTGCCTGGGTCAGGGAACTTTCCTCCAGGAATGGGGAGGATGATGTAAGCAGCAAGACCTCAGCACTGATATGGGACTCAGAAGATGCAGATGTCATTCTTAGTTTTAGCAGATCTCACCTATAACTTGAAAAAAAACCAGCACATTTATTCCATACCTTATTTTACTTCTGTGAAAAAGAAATTATTAAAAATACATAATACTTACAGAGAGGTAAGTAGGAAGGCAGATTATTACTGTGAAATAAAAGTAGATGTGGATAATCCAAATTCATTCCTAGGTTTAGTTGCTGCTGAATGCCTCTCAGTAGGAACACTTCAAAGGCACCATGACAAAATGTTCTTCCATGTACAAAAATAAGAAAAAAAAATGTGCGTTTCTTATACTAATTAAAAAAAACCCTGTTCATGACTTCTGAGTGAGAGGCTGTGGGTAGTTTTTTCTATCTGCGAGCAAAACAGTGCTGGAATTGCACGAGGGYTTGCTTTGCCTTGAAATCAGCAGCTCTTGGGAAATGCTGTATCAGAGCCAAAGCTTCTGCCTGGTGCCTTCATGTTTTTGTAATGAGAGATTATCTGGCACACACATCTAGAGAACAGAAAACCTTTGCAACAGGGATGTCCTGGAGTAGGTTTACTTCACAAGTAAAGAGGTGCAGTACATGTGAACTGTATTTTCTGTTTAAATCATCCATATTGGCCCTGAGGGCACTGACCCCTGAAATGTGAGGATTTTTCCAGCTTGACCTTGGGCCTAACTTTGTCACCACATCAGCCCAGTCCCTAGGGACCACTGACACCCTGCAGGAAGGTGTGTGTCCTACAAATCCCTCACTGCAATTCTGGAGCAGCACAGCAAGACAGAGGAGTCTCCAGGTGTGCTCCTTCCAAGGAATGGATAAAGGACCCATATCAAGCTCTGCTARTTACATAATTTGTGTCAGACTGAAGCAGGGAAGTTGCAGACAACATTAGGTGTTGTTGAATATCATCAGAGGTCTAGACTACTTTACTGTGACTAAAAGTAAACTGCTTAAAAAAGACAAACAGCCAAACCAAAAGAGGGCTTTCAATTTCATTTCTTCAATTGTCCTTTATATCCATTTTGGTCCCTGGAAAYCAYGGAAAAACACCCAGGCAGCAAACARTATCYTTTCTGACAGACAGCTAACCAAGACAGCCTGAAGCCTGAAGGGACAGGCTSTGCTGAGAAGAAAGGGTTGTGCCACATGAGATGGCAACTGAGCAAAGACCAGAGTCACAGAGCTCTACAAAAGCTCTACTATTGGGAGCTGTGTGAGTAAGAACCATGCCCATGGCATCAGGAGTGGTCGGAGAAGCACAAGGTGATTTTGGGAACCATTTCACAACTGTTGAACTGTTAATCCATGACTAGGAGAGGCAGGAAAACCCCCAATGATGGAAAACCTATTCCTATTTATTCAGCAGCATAGGACCTGGAGTATTTTACTCATTCATGCAGTGAGACATGCAGTTCTGAGTTGGAGTCAGTTTCTGCAAGAAACAACAGCAAATGGTGCAGCTTCTACAGCCCAGAACTGTGTGGCTCACTGCATGAATGCATGGTGCACCAAACCCTAGGGCAACCATCTGAGATGGAGTCAGTTTCTGCAAGAAACAACAGAAAATGGTGCAGCTACCACAGCCTAGATGGTTTCCTCAGGGTTAGGGGCAGGTCACACATGCAACCCTCATGCATTGTGACACAAAACCATGAAAATTCTTCAGGACAGGCCAAGTGGGCCAGGTCCTTACGTTTCATGTGCACCATCAGCACACAGAGTTCAGCATGTACACACCAGCATGCTCCCCACAGCAAGGGACACACACTCAACACCCCCTTCTCTGCAGTACAGCTACCATTCCTTGCATTGACAGCTAACGCTGAATTCATTCACAGAACACCACTCTGCTACTGTGGAACTGAGGAGGAAAATCTGAGCTGAAGCAGATTTCTGTTGAAGGTTTGGAGGGATGATGTGGTGGCTCCAGGGGGGAAGGCCTGTCTCATTCATCCATAGGCAGAACCACCCCTCCACTTCTTAGGCAGCCGTGGAAGCAGCTTCCTTTTATCCCCTCTCCCTGGGAGCTACTAATGTGAAAAAACCCTGAGCCATCTAAACGTATTTACTGATTAAATAGTCTTTGCTCTCTTCCTGYTCCCACAGGCACACTCTTGGGCCAGGTTGGAGATGCTGGGCAGACAACATCCTAATACCCATCTGCAAGGGATTATCTGTAAAGGGTGTAATTATGTACCTAAGCCACACTTTGCAGAGCGGTTTCAACTCTGTGGTGGAGGCCTCCATCCACAAAAACTGCCTCAGGTATATAATGAACAGATGTGGATATATTCTTTAATGCCCTGAATTCACCAATCTTTTTATAAACTCTGGCTGTACCCACACATATTTCAAAATGCTTTAACCAATTAAATTATCTGAAGGTCACATCTCAGATTTCAATTATGCTGCCTCATCTTATAACTACCACTTCAAAAATTGGGAAGGTAACAGAAACAAATTCTTTYCCATCCTTACTAATATTTTATATTTTAGTTTTCTTATGGAGACTTATAAATCCTACAGAATGTACATTAGTTATTTTCAAATGACCAGGACAAAAAAAAAATCAGTTTCAAACTTTGCAATGSATACAATTGATTTTTAAATGGACATAGAGGAATTTTATATCCTTTTGGTGAGGAAATAGGATAATTGTGATAATGTAAAGATAATTTTTTTGGGTGAGAACAATACAGAAAAAGATAATAGATAATTTTCTTAGATCTTACTATTTATGGCCTATGATTTGCTATTTTTCCCTTTTAATTTGTATATTTGGTATTTGATTTTAATAAATTAGGAAGGCAGTTAATGCTGATAATTTCCTTGAAAGTAGTTACAATCCTTTGTTACAATTTTATCCAAATTCTCTTCTAAGTTAAAAATAYCCATTAATGAGATGCAAGCCAATTATAGACTACCATAAATAATAAYAGTACTGAATATGATACACAGGCTGCATGCAAAATTTGGGATTAAGGAATGACATTATGACTATGAATTTCCCAGTTTCGSTTGAGATTCTCTGCTGTTAGGTTTTAATGTATATGGGTTTAAATTCTCCAAGCCTTGATATGATTTGGAAAGCCCAGAATTTCAAAGTGAAAATTCATGTAGAATTTATGGAATTCCTAATATCCTGTTTACATGTGAAAAGAAGGATTTTAATGTATATTTGGCTACACTTTGAACAAACCCCCATGTCTCTCTCTGGGCCTATGTGAGTGAGAGTTTTAAGCAGATTGACAAGAAGAGTTCTTGAGAAACAAATCACAGCAGCAAAGAATATTATGGAATATAGCTGCAAAATTTTTGGCCTCCTACAGACTGTAAAAGGCTATTTTGGTTTCCATCATTTCCCCAGTCATATTTCCAGAATACAAGCCATGGTGACAAATGACACATTATTTTATATAAGGATGCCAGATACCAGTAAATGGAGTATTTTTGTGAAGCTTAGTTTGGACTAATTGTTGGGAAGCTAGAGGGAATATGTGCATAGACTTTTTTGGACATGGTTGCGTGGATTATTACTAGTCTGTGAATGGAAATCAAAACCAAAAGGATATAATCAGGAACTGGGAAAGTGCTCCTCATTTGTACCTCGATATAGGAAGTATCAATGTGCTTATAGAAGAGTTTGTGAACTACTTTCTATACAGTGTGACACCTGTCCTTGATGGTGGTACATTTGCTACTCTGACTGCTATCTTTTCCAAAAGTGGATATTGAAAATAGATTAATTCTATTTTCACAGAATCAATTAATAACCCATCATCTGTTCCCAGAGGTGATAGAACCTGCTATATGAATGGAAAATCTAACATGGCAGTGATGTTGGACAAAAAATACTCTCTGTGTCCCAAAGCATCTTAACATCTTTCTTATATATTCATCTTATTTGACCAGTGCTACTGGTAGTTTCTTTTCCCATTACCTTTTTCAAAGCCTCAGTACTCAGTTCTTTATTTCCCAGCACCTTCACAGTGAGGCTTATGTGTGACAGACATAAGTCTGTCATATGTGCACCAACGTTTGGCTGCCAGGTGTCAGGATCCCTACACATAACCAAAGTGAGCTAAACATCAAAAAAAAAAAAAAAAAAAAAAAAAAAAAAAAAAAAGATGCTGTAGTAATTTTGCTAAGACAAAAGAAGATAAATGATCTCTTGTGGATAGGTAGTCAATACAGTTTTACAAAGGATGTCACTCGCTTGCTTGGTGGGTGACATTCCTCTTTTCATTCTCATATTTTTTGAACAATGTCATTTTAATCTTCATGCTTAGCCTCTGTTTATTCAATTTTTAATGCTGTTCCTCCTTTATCACTCCATCCTTGTTGGTGACTTTAGTGGTGCCAGGCTGCTGAAGTTGCAGAATCTAAAACAAGCCAAWCTACCATCAGCTTATTATGTAAAATTTCTTAATTAACATTCTCCATACTATACAAAAACAATTCTGGCTTACACATGCTGACTATGAATGTTGCTTCATGTTGTTGACTGCATCTTAAGTTTATCTGACATCTGATTTCTGTATAAGTAAAAATCTTTTGTTTTTATGATGCCTGAAGCAAAAACACAAAACAAATATAACCTTCTAATTGTGTGTAAAGGCAGATATCACACTTATTTAATACAATCATGTGTTTGATTATTATAAAAAAATAATGCATACTTTTTTCACCTGGTTTGGTAGACTTTATCTTCAGCATATTATTAGTCATTGTGAAACTTGCAACATACATATATTTTAAAAAAATGTACGAATAGTTTGCAAGATACGGCACCAAGATAYAACATCTTCCTCTTGAAAAATGAAWCTTTCTTGCTTGAGCTATCCTACTCTTCATCATCACACAAAGAACGAAGTGAGAGGTCTCCATGAAAGATGACAGATCTTCCTACAGATGGGGSAACGGCATATATACTGATTAATCCATACCAGGTTTAAGAGTGGTATGTGAAGGTGACTGAAAACTGAGGAGCTTGTCCCGTTGGAATTTGAGTGTGGGACTGGCTCTAGATATGTAATTAAAAGATCATAAAATATTATTTGATTCCACTTTGTTTAAACTGCTCTCTGGGGTGGAGTGTTGACTTTCTCAGCAGGGCAGGAGTGAAGGGGGTTATAGTTCCAGTTCATTTCTGTGTTTGATTAGTTTTTGGATCATTACATTTCACTTATTGCAATTCTCAGATATGTATTTCAATCATCCCAACCCTAATATATGTATAGTTTTAATAACTTATTTTTTTCAGTCTTGGCAGGACTGTCAGTTCAAACCATTCAATCTTTCAGTAGAACCACAATAGGACAGTTAGCTTGATTTCTTTGTAGCCATCAAGAACTCTGTTGACAACAATTTCAACACTAAGAAACAAGAAAAGATAAAGACCTGAATCTCAAGATGAGAACTGAAGTACAAATCTGTTCAATTAGGCATGAAACCTATCACTGCATTTTCTAATGCATTTATCAACTCACAGTTGATAACAACAGTTAGCTTTATTCTTCAGAAAAAGCTCTATTAGGGTTGCATTTAGCTTGCATGAGGCTATCTTTTTAAATCCTTTCCCTCCTCAATAGCTCACTGCACATTATTGAAGGTAATATTTGTAAAAGGAGGACAAAAGGAACATAAACATCTTTGTTTATGCCAGCTTCGTTGAAGAAAAGCCCTTAACTGTAAGATGCCTATGAAAACCACTTTTCATTCCCAGATGCCTAAAAAAGTTGAAGGGAAAAGGGCTGTTGGAGGAGCTGCAGAAAAGGAAAGCTCAGTCTCCTTTCAGCAGACTTTTAATTGTGCCCAACCTCCCTGACATCCTCAGCTTAACCGCAGARAAAAATTCCCAAGAGCTGGAAGGGRCCCCAGAGGATGCKGKYGAGGCCACGGCTGCTCYCCCCATTGCCAGTTTAGCAAAAGCTTCGCGACCGGGGTCTGTCCCCCACGGAAGGAGGCGCAGGGGCTCCGCGGGACTCCCTGCCCGCAGCTCCCCGCATTGCCGGCGGGCGGCGAGCCCAGCTGCCGGCACTCGCCGCAGGGAGCCCGCGGCCAGCGGGGGGAGCGGGGTGCCGAGGGGCGGCTCCGGTGGCRGCTCCCTTTGGGCTCTCTCTTGCTGCTTTTCCGGCTGCGTTAATTCTCCTCCTGCCCCTCTGCCTTCGMCGAGGCAGGTTGATTTCTGGCGGCTCCATCCCGCGGGGAGATGCGGCTTCCCCGCGGCGGCCGCCTATGCGTTTGGGGGTGTGTGCATACAKGCACATACATATATATGTATTATATCTATGGGTGTGCCTGTGTGAGTGACTGATAGCTGCGTTACAGCGTGTCATTGCAGCGCTGTCCGACGGGGAGGGCGATGCATGCGGGGATCTCCGGCAGGGCGCCGAGTGCGCTGCTGGAAGCACCAGCGTGCGGAGCAGGGGGGCGAGGACCACGCAGGGCTTTCGGGAGGCACAGGGGAGCTTGTCCTCACCCTTTCGGCTCCCTTTGGGCCCCCTCCTCGTCGAGGCAGCCCGGCGGAGAGGCGCTGGCTGCACGCCCGTGGCGGTGGGCGCCGCAGAGCTGTGCTCCGGGTTAGAGGCTGGGAGACGGGGCGGGGAGAAGGCAGCGCCGCCGCCGCGCCAAGCCAGCCTGGCAAAGTGATAGAACCGGCACCAAATTTCTTCCAAGGTGGTGGGGTCGATGTACGTTCCCTCTGGCGAGCGGCCAGCCGAGACCCAATCCCACAGCCGGCAGAAACGGCTGCCAGTGCAGCTCAGTAGAAGCGGAGGCTCAGCGAGGCGGGAGCGGGGCGGATAACTTTCCTGCCGGGGCACGGGGAGAGCCGGCAGCCGCAGCTCCCCAGGACCGGGGAGAGCGCTGCGGGCTCCAGGCGAGCGGGCTCTCCCGAGGCCCGGGGGAACACCGCCTCCCCCCGGCGGGCCGGCAGCTCCGGGACCGCGCCGTCCCTGCTCCCCGGGGGTCGCGCCCACCCGGTGGTCCCAGCTCACCCTCCCGCAGCCCGTGGGAAGCGGTGCCCGCCTCGCCGCCCGCTCGCCCCTCTCCGGCACGGGGGCCGGCCCGGGGGAGGGCTGCGCGTCACCGGATCTGGTGGCGCCGGCAGCGGGGCGGCGTTACGGAG
>NW_026623278.1:2704264-2767013 GCF_030028575.1 Malurus melanocephalus
GGCCGCTCGCCGCCGCGGAGGGGCGGCGCTGCTCCCCGCACGCCCCCGCCCGGCGCCCCCGCTCCGTCTCCGGGAAGGGCGCGGGGAGCCCCACGCTCCCCCTCGGCGAGGCGGCGGAGTTCGAGCCGGCGGCGGCGGCCGGGGTGCGATGCCGTGCTAGCCGGCGGACCGCCCCGAGGTAGCGCCGGCGGGGAGCAGCGCGAGTTGCCGGGGCTGTGGCTGACACCATGGGCACCGGGCGGGGGGGCGAGGCGGCCGGGCTCCCTGCGCGCCTCGGCTGAGCCCGGGGATGTGCCGGCGCCCGGAGGAATTATTTTGGAACTAGCACGGAGCGGTGGGAGGAGGACGAGCGGCACAGCGTTTCACCAGCTGCGAGGAGGTCGTCCGGCGGTGCTGTATAGGCAAGTAAGCCCTCGCTTCCTTTTCGCTGCGTTCCCTTCGTCTCGAGTGACTTTTTTTTTTTAGCAGCTGCCCGTCGCTTTCTCCCGGTTCGGAGGCAGGATGGTCGGCGGCGCCAGCGGCAATTGTTGGGTGTTGAGGTGCGGGAGGTTGGTGGCCGGGATTGCAGGGGAGCCCCGCTCCAACTCCGCCGGAGTCCGCCGCGGGCATCCCGCTGGTGCGGTGCTCCGGCACATAGCCGGGGAGGAAGCGCCGTGTCCCAGCGCTTCCCACTTCTGCAACTGTGAGAGATGATGACTTCTTATAGGCATTTCGTAATATAAAATGCCTTCTCCTCTTTGCTGAGCTATAACTAAATTGTAGGAGTCTCCTAATTGCTTTCCATCAGTGCTTCTTAGGGGAGAGACGCAAGATGCGTGTTAGCCTTTCATACTCACGGATTCAGACAGTGAACCCAGAGTTTTGATTTTGATGCCTTTAACTTTCTTGTGCCCTGCCTGGTGATTTTCTTTGAGATGCTCTTGCTGTGAGGTTATGGTTTGTCCAGCCTTGTTTGTTTGCKTACTTTTAGCCTGTGGATATTTATTGCTATACTTGACATGGCAGTGAAATGAAAAGTTGACTGTAATTTATTTCAGTGTATGGAGGACAGGTTGCAGGCAGGGGACTAATTCTGCTCTCAGAGGAACTCCACTTCAAAGGAAGAGGCCCATGGGGCTGTAATCTCTAGCTAAAAATTCGGAGAGCTCAGAGCAGACTTGTCACACTGCAAAGAATGAATTCTGTTCACCTTTCAGCAGTGATAGCGTTTAAGCTAAGCTGCCTGCCTTCCCGTACCTATGAAAAGACCTGACTGAAATGCAGGGAATGGAGATGTGAATTCTGGGCAGGTTTGGGAGAAGGCAGAACTTTAGACTCTGTTTAATTAAGTTTGTTCTTATTGATCTTCTCAGTGTCTCCTCTATGAGCCTGAAAACTGCAATCTGTTACAGTGACCTTGATGCATGTTGTATTCTAACATGAAAGCAGCACAGAATAGAAGTATTTACGCAGATTTATAGCTAAGCTCTGATGTTTCACCAGGAGCTCAGTCAGTTTCAGTCAATGTGGTAGTTTCAGCAGGGGCACAGGGCATGGTATGTGCGTGTGAAATAACTYGGGAAAATAACTTACCAATAGTGATGAAAGTAAAAGTTGCAGTGTTGGAARCACGTTTCTGCAGAAATGCCACTGWGTGTGAAATGTCTGTWGAGTTTTGGATATTTCATTTTCTRATCAGTGGGATCTYCRCTGMAAGTGTGTGGGCTTGTTTGGCGATCTCAAGGCTTCCCAGGTTAATKCACTTAGAGTTGTCAGCAGCAAGAGATCTTTTTATGCACTGAAATACACATTTTTACATAGATGCAAGATTAACATGATAAGATTAAAAAATGTTGGGATGTCAGTATGGTGAACATGTAACTAACTTAAGTTTATAGCTGAAAGATAAATTAATCCTTTCCCGCAATGGTGGATGGAGACTACTGAGGGTAAGCTGACTGAGGGGAGTGTCATTTGTTTCAGTGCAGTTTATGGAGTGTGTTCCTGTGGTTTGTTCATTTTTCTGACTCTCTGAAGATGCTGTGAAACACAATTAGAATAACYGCTGCTAGACAGTGGGATTCAAACCTATCTGTTACTTAAAACACTCAGTTTATTCTGTCTCATATCAAAAAAAGTATAGTTTTTGGCAAAGTCTGCCTCTGGTTCTATTGTAGTAATTCCTTCCTCTGTTGCAGAGTGGCAGGCTTTCACTAGGCATGTGCAGGGGAGATCATGAAACACTGAAGCTTGCACTGATCTGGAATTCATTTGGGCTATGAATTACATTCGAGGCTTCCACAATTAACTTAAGTGAGTGCTTATGCCTGATTATATAAATAAACGAGATTTTAAAATTGTAGCTTTGTCACTTCTGATGCATATTGCAGAGCCCTATTCTTTCTTTTTAGTCCTTCAAACTAATCTAATGCTATACTCACTCTTTGCTTGGAGAGAAAGGAAACATAATGTAATGATTTCTCGTTTGGCTTTTGCAGTTCTTGTCCCATAGCTATGAGATAATTTAATGAAGGTCCCCATCACTGAATTAAAGAACATGGTGCTCTAGACTTTCACTTATAGTCGGATTTTCTCTCTTACGTGGTTAAAGAACTAAGTTGTCATAAGATCTGAGAGAAAAAAAGTAATGTTGCTTTTTCTGTTAGAAACTTGAAAAGAAAGGGGAAGGTAAGACTTGAGGTTTTAAAGATATTATAAACATCCACTTCTAAGGTATTAATCAACCCCCTTTATCTTCACACATTATCTTTTACTTGGTACTTGTCAGAAAAACTTCCTGCATGCTTGTTTTTTTGTTTTTTTTTTTTTTTTTTTTTACAATGCGTGTAGTAGTAGTTCTTAATTTAGTAGTTCCTAATTTTAAAAATTCAGGAGTGGCCAAAACACAGTTGACTATGAGGCTATGCTAGAATCCTGTTTACTGTTCTGTATCCCASTTGGCTTTCATCTATTGAATTGGAGATTTCCAGTGTACACTATATTCAACTTTATAGTAAGCATTTTTGTTTTAATTCTATACAAATGTCTATAATAGAGAAGATTGTTGACCTTGATTCAGAAATTTCAGGGCAAGCTCAGAAATTACTTCTCTTTCCTATTTTTTTTTTGTGTTTTCTCAGATGTGCTTTTTGGCTTGTTGGGCATAGCTTTCAWGAACTGAAAGAAAGACCTGTAAGCAAAATTGAAAACACCAACAGTTAAACATGAATTTTCTAGTCAGCCCAACCCAGCTGAATGTGTCATTTCTATTTACTCATCTTAGATTGAATATTAACACAAACAAGCAAGAGCTGTAGTCTGCTCTCAGTTCTTCCCTCTGAAATGCTCGAATAAGTACCATTTCTCCATGCTTGTAATTTAGCACTGGTCCTTGTGCCTGAGCTGTCAGTGTTTCTTTCTGGTACTCGTCACCAGGTCTGCTTGCATGCRTTGTTAAAAAGCTGAAGAGGTGTGGTGAACGATAACAAACGTCAAATGGATTTAATGTGTTACATTTCTTGGCACTTCTCATGGCTGTGCTTTCAGTTCAGGTTTGCAGAGAGAGGCCTGAATGTGGYTGGGTTGAATCCCAACTTGAGTGTGCTGCATCAACATGTACCCCTGGCAGTGCACTGTGACACTGGCTCAGGGTGATTACACAGATGAACCTCTGTATTTGCTCAGAGTTTTATCTGCCATAAATGGCAGATTCAGAAAACCTTACTGTCGTTGTGGCCAGCTGAGATTTTCTGCTTTCCTGTTGCAGATCAGAGGAAAGAGAGAAAGCATACATTAAAAAAAAAAAATCAAAAAAAATCCCCAAAACCCAAAAAAGGTTATGTCTCAAAGATACAGCTGTAATCAACACCAGGGGATGCAGTGGAGACACAGCCAGGGAAATTCACACATATATTTAATTATCCAAGGAGGAAATTATTATTCATCTTGAGAGATTGATTTAGGCTTGGGAGATTGATTTAGTAGGTGATGTCTCTGCCCCTTATGAAGAAGAGGAGCTACGTGATACAGAAACAAAGCTTTTTTCCACTGCACACTTCAKTTGAGGCTGTCACTGTCATTTGGGACTCTAAGCCTTTTCTTCAGTAATTAGCTCGAATTGGCCAAAAGAGGTGGAACGCTCTGTTGTGTGATGAATCTGGTGGTGCAGCAGCCAAGGGCTGGGCTGTTTCCTGGGGACTTGCTCTCTTCAATTTATTAAAGTAATAAGTAGAGGCATACTAATCAAGRAGAGTGTTTGGGATGAGATTAATTTTATAATACGTTCTCCAGTTTATTTTGGGTAATGTTGGACAAAACCATAAAAGTTCTTCATTGTGATGCTTATGTGAGAGTAGCACTAGCTTTGACCTACATATATAAATATATGTAATATATTTATTTGTTTAACATAAATATTCTAATAAATGGGTTTAAGGCTYTGCACTTGCAGCCAGAACATGGATAAAAGATACTGCTGGATTCTGTCACTGCAGAGATAAGGACTGGATGGTTTATGAAAGGCTGTGCTGCCTGTTCCACTGTGAAAAGCAGGAGGTCYCCCATGCCAGGAACTGAGCACAGCTGAAACAGTCATGCCCTGAGGATGTAAATGGATGTTCCCAATGTGGAATAAAACTTGGAGCTGAAAGTCCCGCACTGGTGCTCACAGGGTGCTTTTCCACAGCCACTGAAATTTCTGTGCAACATGGGGTTGAGGGGAAGGCACTGATGTTTTACTGCTTTAATACTGGCATGGATACTGAGTCTGTGAAAGAACTCATAGCTTCAGAGATGCTGTGGGTGCAACTGATGGCTCAGTTCCGCAGGTGGTTATCATCTGGAACACTGATGAATTTTTAATTTTTTTCTACAGAGTTCCTTGCTCTTAGATTTGGGTGTTCCTTCMTTGGTTGGGTAAGATTTTGGTTCTGAGGTGTGCTTTTAAAGCTGATGAACATCAAGCACTTGTGAAGTGTTCATTGCTTGGAGGTTCTGAGGTTACATTGGAGAAGAAACAGTTTATTCATAGGATTGTTCTGAAGTTTGGCTTTATTTTAGTTTCATTCATTCTCAATGTGTTTTTTTCATATAGTGAGCAGTGTACTTGGTTTCATGTTTAAGATGTTAGACATGACACTTTAAGTAAATTTGATTGTYCTTGGTCAAGTTATACAAATAGGCTTAGATTTAAGTGTGAGTAAAGGCTGAGTAAAACAAAACACATGCCTTTTCCCTTTACGCTTTTTGTATTATTTTTTTTTTTTGAAGATACAGCTAACTGTAAAGAAGTGAGAATGGGAGTGCCATTTGTGACATTCATATTTCTTTTGCTTTCTGTCAAAAACTAAAGGGAATTTTATCATCTTGTACTAATGACAGATTATTGTGAGTGATAGTAATAAAATCCCCTGATTCTTTCTTGGTGTAGAAAACTATTTTGTTATTATTGTTGAATTTAGTGTAAAAATGTTATTGCTTTCAACAGGGGTAACACTAAAAACTTGAAAAAAATGAAAATCTTAAAAAAAATTTATATTCATGCATAATGTAGCTGTTAATACTGGCCTTAATATAAAGCATTGATTCTTAATTACAGAATTGTTTCTAAAATGCTTTGCTATTTCTAAATATATCTTCATTCATAATTGTGTGAGATAGCTTTTTCTAGTTTCTCTATATGGCAAAATGTTTTGATTGACTCTTTTTAACAGTTGTGAATAATGAACTGTATGCCTCAGCTTCAGCAACACAAATGGACATTGATTTTCTTTGACTTGCTTTTGACCCCTAAAGAAGTAAAGTCATTAGAATTATGCTTGAAAGAGAACTCTTTGCTCTCTCTCCCATCATTTCATATATATTATAAACAGCCTTTGAGAACTAATCTATGCTAATCAGATTTTTTTCAAGTGAAAAAGGAGGGGGGAATCATCAGCTCTACAGTTGTCTTGCAGCTCTAGGTTTCATCACTCACAGCTGCCTGCCTGCATCCATTACCAGTTGGTATCGCAGCTGTATGGCCATGAATGCAGCAGAATTCACAAACAGTTCTCTCAACTGTTTAATTTGGTTATTAAATGGCAAACATTTATGTGACAGCATAAGTCTTTGGTCAGTGCAATGGAGTTGTTTTCAAGTAACAAACACACAATGATACGTGTGTAGAGTTCCTCACTGAAGACAGGTTTTGAGTAAAAGTCAACATCAGATCTGTGTYGCTACAGGTTTAAATGTCTGGAGTGCCTTCATTCTCATTCTGTGAGTTGTGTGCTTTATTTTTTTTAAGAAACAGCTTTATGGCCACAGAATGCAAAAATATAAAATATGAAAAGGTAAAACATAACAGTAGTCTTTTCAAAATCAGCTGGAGAAATGGGTGCAAGAGCAAAGTGGGGTCACAGTGCCGAGGAGCTGGTGTGGTTGACACGTTATGAACGGAGCAAGATAGGGCCCTGCCAGGGGTGCGGTTCCTGGCAGGGCTCCCTGTCCCCAAGTAAGCAACTCCATTAACCTAAATGCAAAAATAGCCACTCTGCTGYTTTTTCAGCTGGAGAAACTTCTCTGTCAAATACAGTGACATTTGTGAAGGAGTTTTATTGGAGGAAGCATACTGCAACTATGCTAGAGGCATTTCCAAGCAAAGTGTATGGAAATCACAACAGCATCTGATGATGATCACCTCTCATTTTATTTTAGCTCAATGAGATAAGAAAGGACCTTCCTGKATGACTGAATGCACAAGCAGATAATTTCTTTCTACACTGTGTCATTAGTCTTTGAGCTAGTTAATTCTTGAGCATTTGCAGTAATAGTTCATCATATGCTTCTTTTCAAAACTTACTGTCTTACGCARTTGTGACGTTGTCTGGGCTGTTTCCTTGGGATGTCTTAATTAAAATTGCTTAGATTTCAGTTATTAATCTGTTTTATTCATCAGCTTTCCTTTCCACTGCATTAAATAACCTGTTTCACTGCCAAAGTGATGAAATGAAAGATCAGCTTTATCTARCTGATCAGTGATTATATATTCTAAATCTTTTATTCTTCTCCATGTTCTCAATGCAGTTTATGTTTGCAAAGTTTTCTTCTTAATTTAGAAAAACGCTAAACCTTCTGGTTTTTGGTATATGGAGCAAAGAGTATTCATTGCATGTTTTGATTAATGGGGAAATCCTGTTGTTAACAGTGATTTGATATTGCCATTTGTCACTACGCTCCTGCACAACATGCCCTTTCATGTAAATCTTACTGCCTTTTTTTTTTAACCTCTTCGTGATGCTACAATGCATCTTTCTGAAATCTCAAGGTTAATCTCAAGCATTATTCCCTCATGTAATACATCTTGTACCCAATTGATTGTTTTCCCAGGTCCCAGATTCTCTAGTTTTTTGTACTGTGCTTCCATGTGTCTATGTACAACTCTTCATTGAGATTAATATATCCTTCTTTATAAAACCTGTGTTTACAGGACTGGGTCCATGACTTTTTCTCTTAGAAATGAGACTTGATTTTTGCTTTTATAGTTAAATCTTTACAATTATGTATTAGCTGTATTTGTCTAACTGCAGCAAAGGGTTTTTTGGGAAAAAAAAACCAAACCAAAAACATTTTGGGAAATGAAAAGAAAAATATTTGTGGATCAGTTCCCTTTTGGAAAATTACAAGAATGTTACCCAGCATATTTTTTTTTTAATCTCGGGAGTATATAAAGAAATAATGGTTCCCTGCCAGCTACTGCATGATGGTACTGACCACTCTGAATACAGCTGTATGCTTTCTATACTGGATTTTGATGGCTGCAGAACTRTGAGCCTGAGATCACAAGTAGCTGGGATCATAAAGATCTAGCTAGACTGCATGAAAGAAAGCAGTAAAATACAGTGGGTTTGCTTTTTCATTCTTGATGCTGTGATAGAAAGAGGATGTATATGACCCTTGAAAAGAAGAAAAGGTGAATAGTTGCATTTCTAGACAAAGCAGAGAGAAGACTGCAAGAAAGGCAGAAGCAAGATGTTTGATGAGAGAATTTTTGCCCATGTTTTTTGAGGGGAAAGAGGTATTTTCCAAGGCTGCATTTTTTTTCTGTAATCTGCAGGAATGCATTCTTGAAAGACAGACCTGCTGCTTATGAAGAGTTCTGTCAGAAACATGTTCCCTTTCCATATGAGAAATGTCTGGGTAAGGCTGTATTCATGTCATTGTTCTCCAAAACTTCCATGAATTACCCGTGTTTAAAGCAGGATTTTGTGTACAAGAAWGCAGTTGCATCCTTACATGAACTASTCCCTTCTGCAGGTACATCTGTGAATGTAGTTGAGATGCTCTGTTTTTTTTTGGGCTGCGGAAGTGACAATGAAATTGTTGAGGCTCTTGAGTTATCTCCTGTTAGGAGAGACATGAAAGTGGCCTCATCAGGATTTCTCATTCTTTTCACCCTGCAGTACATAAGCATAGATGTATCTCKGTCTTAAGATGAATTCTGTCACGAATTTGCCTTCCTGCACATGCCTGTTTTTATAATACACTCTGTAGTGTTCAGAACTCTGTGGAGACTATGTGGAGTTATGAACCTCATTTCAGAATTCTAATTTCTGTAGGAAAGTTGTCTTGGCACCTTCATTTCCAGCAMGTAAAACTGGTAGCATCTGGGAGCACCTCTAGAAGCAACTTTAAAAATGTAAAGATTGTGAGCTTTTTAAATACTGATTCTGCTTCAGAGAAAGTAGATGAGGAGGCTGCTTTCATGGATCAAGTGTCAATATTACCTCAGTTACAAAGTAATACACAAGCTTTACTTACATTCCTCATTTTATGGCAGCAGAATTGTCTTTTCTGGATGGCAAGAAGTGTCTTAGATCTTCCTACATATAATATCTCTCTGGAGGCATTTAAAATGCTGAAAAAACCACTGCACAAAAGCTCACAAAAACTGTGAAGTACTTTGAAGTTCTGCAATTACAGCTAAATGTCACTTTCTGCAGGTTTATGGCATGTAAATAGCTGGAGATGCTATTGTGGGAAAAGCTAGTCCTTCATCTTTAAAAAATACACTTYGTAGTAGTATCCTGTGTTTATGAGTGCCTAAACTGCTCTGCTCTGTGTTGAAAACCTGCGGTCAAAACCCATCTGTTCATCAAAGCTTTTTGTTAGCTTAAAAAGAAGGTCTAATTGCATGAATACCATCTTTTATTTGAAAGATTTTCTTACCACCGTACATCTGAAATACACTCTTGTATTTAGAAATCATGATACACCACCTGAAAGCATCCTTTTAAGGACTACAGTGTAATGCTAGACACCAAAATTACAGTCTCTAATACAAGCCAACTGTTTTCACAGTACTGGGATCAATTTGGGGTGAAGATTAGGGGCAGTGTTTRACTTTTTAATTTCAGACTATGCAAATTTATCCAGCACAGTGAGTGCTCTAGATTGGGGCTAACTCTATGTATCAATAGCACCTATCTAGGCAGGCTTCARTTTAGGATGAGGGTTCGTCTAAGGTCTGCAAATCAAATCTTCAGAGTGRTGTTTAAAACTCTAAAATAATGGGAAGTAAAAATCTGTGAAGTAGTACTGTATAAAAAATAACTTGTGTTACATGCAGCAGATATCTAAAGTGAAGGGTCCTGCTGCTCACAAACAGAAGGCTTCTCAGTCCTGTAGCTGCTGGAAARGAGACACTGTGCTGTACTCTGTGCAGAGAAGTGGTTCTTGGGATAATTCTCTTGGCAGTTGTATTGCTGATTTCCACAGCAGCCTGCCTACAGTCACTTGGCAGAAGAGTGCAGGTGTTTTGCAAAAGCAGGGCAGGCATGATGTGTGACTGAATCAGCTCCTTCCTCAGCCACGGGGAGGATGTTCTTCCACCGCACGCTCAGTTTTCATCAGTCTGGGAAGCCTTTGATTTACTGAAATACTCAAGGCAGCTTCTGAAGTGTGAAATTGCTTGTGTGATGCTCCCTTCTGTCTGAGCAGCTACCCAGTGTGTGGGGCCTT
Organism: Malurus melanocephalus; assembly: GCF_030028575.1. Classification (NCBI taxonomy): domain Eukaryota; kingdom Metazoa; phylum Chordata; class Aves; order Passeriformes; family Maluridae; genus Malurus; species Malurus melanocephalus. The sequence continues at coordinate 2,714,243 of NW_026623278.1, forward strand.
GCTGAAGTGCTCCTGTTAAAAGCTTGGACATGATATTGCTGCTACAGGTCAATGAACATGCTGCAGGTGGTTGCTGGGGCAAACCCCACGTCTGGGGTGGGTATTTGCCCCAAAAATCTTGGGCTCTGTTTCTCCTCGCAACCATTACTGACGTCTCTTCCTCTCTCCCATGTGGTGCCCATCATTCCAGCAGCTCCTGTGTTTGCAATCTGCCAACACCAGGAAGGATATGCATTACGTTCTTCCTGCCCATCTTGGTTGGTATCTTGTAGGACAGAATATGATTAGTCCTGGGTATTTATAAGATTCACAGTTCTGAGACTTACTTTCTCTGGAAGCCTGTGAGATTTCAGCATCATGATCCTATAATGGTGTGAGCAGTGATATAAAAGTGTATCCTTCAGGGAAGAGGGAAGTAGGGAACGTTTCTTTGCTGTTTGTATGTACAGCAGTGAGCACGTCTTTGAGATAAAGGTGGCATCATGATGGAAGTGATTTGGGTTACAAAGGCTTATCAACTCATCTGTAAAACTTCAGGAATAACATTTGTGTCTATTTCTGGTTACCGCTACATACATACAGCAAATGAATTTCTTTCAAATTGCCATGAGTCATGATTTTTGCTTTTCAGACAGTTTTCCTTGAAGGGAAGACMAAATTGGTAATTTGGGAACAGCTCRTTCTGATACTTCTGAGGATGGTCCTTAGAGCTTCACACTTAGGATTTTCCCCCAGCAGAATTTCTGTTGTATCCTTTACTGGCTTACAACTTGACAAATATATGTTTCACACATRCTTGTGTGTATACATATGTTCTTAGTAGAAAAATGTAGTAGATAAATATCATATGTGTATAAAATAGGATATGTGCTTTTCAGCCTTGATAGCCCTGAAATTTGGAATTTTGTAATAAAATCATCTTTGATCATGGGAGCAGCCACATTACATGGCTGGATGTTCTTGTGGCTTCTATTACACCTACATAAGGTACAGAGTGGCCTGTGCTTGTACAGGGATTGACCCTCTTTCAKATAATCTTTCTCAGTCTGCATACCCTTCTCAAATCTATGCAGAAGAACAAATGAGGATCATCATCCAAGCCTGTAAAATCTCTTTACATGCCTCTGCTAGTTCTTCCTCCCTCACATCAAGCTGTACCTCTCTTGTTTTCAAGGGTTTTGTTTGGTAAAGCCAAGCATTAGGAGCTGTATTTAGCAGCTTACTGAGGTTTTTGTTCTTATCACCGGCCCATCACTGTCTGAATTGCCTGAAATTCCCACAATACATGTTTTCTGTCCCTTATGAAAGTAAAAATGCTCTACTTGAAAATCTGCCTTTATAACRTTGTCATTTTAATTTCTACTAGGCTGCTTGCAGATGGTTTCCATCTGTAACTGATTTCAAGCCTAAATGAGAAGTTTTTTTTTCAGTGGTTCATTTTCAATAGTTTTGTAGGAATAACATTATATAATCAGTGGGATCTTTATGCCTATTTCTTTTTAATAACATAATTTTTTCCCTTTTTCACATTTTTGTCCTGTTAATCCAATAATAGTATCTTCTGAATGTATACTGCTGTTTATTAATACATTCTGGCTTAGGGCATGAAAATAGTGTTTCTTGTTTCAATAACTACACTTGACTTCTTAAACTATTTAATATACATTTCTTTGGTGAAATTGCAGATGCTTGATGTGAATGGTTTTAGACATCTCCTTTAGGCAGTACATAACAGACAAGGKCAGATTACCTGCAAATTTGCTTTCAGCTTGATAAGACTTCCCTGTTTTCTTTATGTAGGAATCTTCAGCATTTGATGGCAGTTGCAGTTGTAGGTGTTAGGTTCCTGGGACTTAGATCAGTTCCATTTGTTCAGCAATCAAAAATTTAGTGTTAAGAGTTAACTTTAAAAATGCAGGAAAAGGACTTATGAATGAAAAGCTTGATCAATAGAAATTGCATGTGTCAGTTTAAATGTACAGTGAATTAAAAAAAAATGCAGTGAATGAGTGAGGAGACTTCTTGCTCTTGAACCCAGATTCTGAAGATGTGAAGTGTAGGGAGACCCAAAAAGAAGGCATGGGTTCTGGTGTTCACTGTCTCGTCTCTGAATCACCATCATGCACTTGAAATTTTGGAGTGGGCAGTGAGCATTCCAACGAGTGGGCAGTGCTGGATGACTACACAGCTGACCTGCCTCCTCCCTTGGAAAACAGATCCTGGTCTTTTGTTATACTGCATACTCTCTTCCTCAGAGTTTGGAGTCCAAAAATAACAGCAAACAACTCCAATGCTGGAAGAAAAGAGTGGTGAACCTGTCTTAGAGAGATGAGTGGGTGTGGTTTTTAGGCTGTGTGAACAACTGGTGGTTGAACTGGTCTGTTGTGATTCTTTTCAAGTTGCCTTATCTAGAATGTAGAATTTTACCTCAAGCTTTTCCCGGTGTAATACCTTTATTACTGAAGTCTAAGAAAATTTCAAAACTGTAAGTTCTAATTTAAACATATTTATTTCAGTTTGGCAATGTCAAGTGTATAGAATGGAGCTGGGCCTCAACAGTGGACTGGAGCTCTGAATTGGATTTACTCTGTGATCATCGAATAGACTTGTGCAAGTTCCCTAAATTTCTTTTGGTTCATTTATCTCATTTAGCTTAAATTCATACTTTGTGGACACACAAAGACTTTTGAGCCTTCATTAATGAATGGCCATATAAAGGTTTATTTCCAGTAGTTAGAGACAGTGGATACATATAGTGTGTTAGATATTGATTTACATGYGATTTTGGTTTCTCAGAATATTTTTCAATTCTGTATACGTGGTCACTACTTTCTCTGATGTATTAGTTTTTGGAAGAACATTACACAAACCTGGAGAATAATTTGATTTGTTGTAGAAGCCTTTAACATGGGTTTGCCTAAATCTATTCTTGTCATCAGTGAAATTTGTTATAAAGTCATATTTGCTAATTTTCCTGTCTCTGTCTTAACTGATATGTTATAAGGAAGAACATTGGAAATCTTAAAATTCRTGTGGTATAATAAACACTTGAAAGAATCTCTCTGCAATCATTCTGTCTGTGAATAGATCCCCATTTGCTAAATAAATGTTTCATTTTTCTACTACAGTACTGTAAAAGGAAATAGGGCACTATTATTTAGAGAGCTATAAATTCCCAAAATAAATTGCATTTTTGTTTGTAKTTGAAAAAAATAGCGAACAGATGGGAAAGTAGCCCATGCTGCTTCTCAAACTCTGACTTAAAAAAAGAGTCCTTTCCCTACATCAGTATTTAATTTCAGAACTGCTGTGTGGGCAAATGGGCAAATCTGRATATGGATTTGATATGACATTTTTCCTGTTATCAAAATAATTAAAATAAAATTGAAATATAGGAATAATTTGAGTGAAAGTGGAAAGATAACCTATTATGGAGCCAGSTAGAAAACACTGTCGAACCAGTTATTAACATTTGCTTTAGCTTTGCTCTAGGCAGGCTTATGGTAGCACAGGTCTCTGGCTTTAGCATTGGCCAGAACATAGACTTCAAGATCACACACACTTGTGCAAAATAAATTCTTGAATTCCTCCTTTGCTGTTATTTGCAGCTGCAGTTTGGGCTTTTTTGTTGAGGCATGAGATTTTGAGGGGATGATACTAGACTGTAGAAATGAAATGATTGTTGATGAGAATCAGATGCTTTGACAAGAAAGCAGAAGATTGATGACTTCACCATCGTACTAAATACTCATGTTCTGGCAAGGCCTCTGATGTGTGAGGCATGTGCATGTAGGATTAATGGAAAGTAYTGTGTAAATTGCATTGTAGTAACAGTCAAAGGGTCATCCCTTTATTTAAAATAGAGAGAGGAGAACTGCCCATAGTGATTCTGGCTGTCCCACTGCACCTTGTCAGCGACTCATTCTGTAAGATGAATCAGGAAGCAAGTGTATTAATTGCTGATATGAGATGTTAAACCACTTACAATTTATGTTTTGCTCTCCTTGCATACAACAGATGCCCATTAGGAAGGATTTGTCTTTGCTTTACTTTGAGGTGGTAGGTTATCTATCAAGAATAAAAGCTCACATCCCTGGTGGATGTGCTAATTGCCACCTGGATTAATAATGGAGGCTGTGTTATCCAGCTGGGTGTTTGCACAAAACCTTTAGGAGCTTTTATTGTTCTGTGCAGCTCCTTGTATGACAGATTTTGCTGCCATTGAGTATGGAGAAGAGACTGCAGGCTTGCAAAGGCTACAGACATTTAAGTGTTCCCCTCCCTTCACCTTTGTGTGGACATATATGTGCAGTATGATAAMAGAAATTTAAATTTCCTTAGGCAGTCAAATTAAAAAATAATCACCTCTATTCTAGCATGTTCTTTGGTTTTCTGTTACTCTCTGGATGTTTGGCCTAGTGCGTTGTATTTCAGAATACAATTGTGTGTTTATAGAAAATGTATTTTGAGTCCTAGTTAAAGCTTATTGTGGCCAAATTGGTAATTATGATACAACTGGGAAAGGCAGTTCATTAGCATGGATGGGGATGTGAGACATAGGCTTCCATTAATTTGTCTGAGTACTTTTTAAATTATGGCTGGGGGACTGTGAAATTTACTTTAGTGTTCAACAAATGGACTAAGAGAAAACAGTGATCAGTGGCAGAAGGCATTTTACAAAGAAACTGGATGGATGGATGAAARGCTTCTCTTGCATAGTTCCAGGCTCTGCAGTTCATGATTATTCAATCATAAAGATAAAAGTAAATTAGAGCTTAGAAGCTATGAACCAAGAACCAGCAAAATGTCCAAAGGCACAGGAGAGCCCTGCAAACTGATTCAAATGCACAGGGATAAATGCCAGAACCCTTATTTGTGTTGAAATATTAATTACTATTTTAACGTTTTATTTTCCTATGACATATGTCTCTTTCCCCTGCCAGATTTCCAGTCTTTGAAAGAATAGTAAACATTTCTCTCTCCCAAAAAGAAGAGTCCCTTTSTACTCTCTTGTTCCTGTGGCAGTAACAGGGAATTGTACAGCGAAATATTTTACTTACTGATAAGAACTGACTTTTTTTTTTCACTAATGAGTCTTTATTTTTTTCTTTTTCTTTGTGATATAGAACCCTACAAGCAACTTTATTGCAAAGTTTATTTATTACTTGTGTATCTTCGGAGAGCAGCAGCTCCTAGAGTTACTCAGATCCTCCCATATCCATGCAGTACATTCAATAATTGAATGTAGCATTCAGACCTGCATTGTGTTAAACAACTTACCCTTAGAACTGAGGGAAAAACATCTCATTGCTAGCAAAATTAGCACAATTTGTAAACTAGCCCTATGCTTCTGTTGGTTTCTGTTCAAATGAAAAGGTGTAAAGTTTTTTTCTCCGTATTTTCTTTAAAAAGACTAAAATTTCACAGTGATAAATTCTAGTAAAACATTGTTCCTGGCGAAATATTAGTGCATGCATGGATCCCCATGAAACTGTGAGCTTTATGCTGAGCTGGACTTGGGAATATTGAAAAACATTTGTTCACGGGCATTTTTGGAAGTGCAAAGCTATCTGTGTCAGAATGGTATGCGTTTCAGAGGCTTTTCATGTCCTACAAAGAAGAGAAATACCTTAATGTATCTTTCATTAAAGAGCAAAAGAGAAATCTGGCAGATACGTAATTCACCTTGGCTCTTTAAGTGCTGTGTAAAAGCTGAATGTAAATCTGTAGCAGAATGGTGTGAGGAATGTGGTCACATGCACTCTTTTCACACATTCTGAGACTGCTAATCTGAAAGGCTAGCTCTGAACGAATAGCTGGATCAGTATGCAGGAAATCTTATAAGCACATCCATGTAATTTAAAAAATATTTAAATTTTTTGTTTTAGAAGAAGAATTTTTTTTATTCATGTGCAGTACTAAAACACACTGGTGGATTTACATCTCTTTTTTATCTTCACATGAGTAGCCTGGTTTGCTGATTATATAATTTATCTTTCTTACATTTTTAATCCTTTTCTAGTAGATGTGTGGTTTATATTCAGTATCCTCAGTGTGCTTTATATTCAACTAAACAAAAAAAATAGTTTATCTGGTGGCCTCAACCAAGCAGAGAGCTATTATCTAAAGCAACTTTCATTTACCAAATGTTGTCAAATCACTACTCTAGGGCTGGGAAACAAGTCAGACTTGTTAATATCACWAATGAAAATACTGAGGTATGTCTAATAAATTTGAAACTCAATGAAAAAAGATAAACTGAGTTCATTGGGTCTGAAGCCAAGAGCATTGCTACAGGGAGTGTATAATGTGCTGTGATATAATTTCCAGAGGAAGCTTTATGAATAAGGGGAAAGAACATATTAACACTTATGCCCATGGTGAAGACTAAATTGAATTATAGCTGCATTAGCTTTAGTAACAGTTTTACYCTCTTCCTTTCCCTTGCAATTATTAGGAAATTATTTTCTTTCAAAGGAAAACAAAGCACATTTTTACAAAGCAAGCATATCATTCCATCTTTGACCATAATGGGCATTCATTGGTTGATGTGCATAATTACCTCTTTGGAAAAKACAGATTTGTTCTGTGAAATCTGGCTTAGGGTGTAAAACAGCTGAAATGCAAATATGAAGCTAAGCAATCTTGATCTTCATGAATTTTTTAAAAATACACAATAAAAAAGATTAAGGTTGATCAAAACTTTCTGTTCGACTTYTGTCCTCAGCTGGAGGAATTTGCTAGGATTCCTCTTATGACTTCCTGTCCCTTARTTAATGCAGAAAGCAATGCCTTTAATAAGTGGCACTAAGATATCWCACAGGAATGGTGGTACTTTGTACCATGCTGCCCAGTTTATGCCCATGATGTCAGATCTGCTGCTATCCTRTGGACCATTGGGATCTGAGAACAATCCAAATTGTGTGCAAGAGCAGAGCATCATAAAATCATGGAAAGTTAGGAGCAACCTTGGAAGGTAATCTGGTCCAGCCTTTCAATCTATTCTATCCCTGCTGTCAGGGAGATMGGGACTAAAAAACATATTCTTGATAGATCTCATGATTGATGAGTTTGAGTGAGCTTCTGTAATTGAAGAATGAAGCTTTAAGTATGGAAGTACCACCAAAAATACTGGAACAAGTAGTAGGGTTGAGCTGAATTTGCTTCCTATAGTAAGAACAGAACTTGTACTCTTGGTGCTAAACTCTGAAAGGGTTCTTCCACCTGACTGCTACTTCTGAACTGGAATCTTACTGGCACAGGCCATTATTCCTGATTGGTTTCATRTGTCCTGGAGTACTTTCATTATAATTGGCCATATTTGTTAAAGAAGAARGTTATTTTTAAATTCTAGTAATGCTTAAAGTGTCATCATTTTGAGTAATTCGTTTTTCCTCTTATGGTTGTAATTTTATTCAACAATACCTAGTTTATCTGTACTTACCAATTTTTGCAAACACATTGTTCATATGAAACTTAAAGTCCATCTTTAYCTTCTTACTTCATTTTTTATACTGTGAGCACAGTTTATGCTTTTCTCATCTTCCATATTCCAAAATGTTACTATTTTTTTTGCTAAACTGTCTTTGATGTTACTTGTGTAACTGGTTTTATCTACTTATTTTTCTTCCTTTACTCATTTTTTTGCAACTTAACATTGTTTCTCTTCATTCAATTTGTTTTTTCTTCTTGGATGTTTGCAGTCATGGAAATGGTCGTGGTTGAAAAAAGGTTCTTTGGTATGTTGTGGCATGGCAGTGTTTCAGATGTGTTTTCACAGATGTAACTGTGAAATAGCGAGCAACCAAGATCTTTAAAGAATTTCGTCTCATCAAAGATTGTTGAATGGCTGTTTTCARCCTGACCAGACTGGAAAACAGAACTACTCAGCCAGTAAAAAATTCGTGGGCATTATGAGCATGGATGGGAAAAAAAAAAAAAAAAAGAAGACAGTGAATGGTAGAAGCTATGTGTGATGGATGGACTTCCACTGTTGAGAGAGCCCCTTGGTCACAGCTCCTGTTTCTTCTCCTGTGTTGTGATCTTTTGGAATCTGGCAATGATTTTTCTGGCACACTGAGTGAATACTGCCATCCAGGAAATTCTTTTATTGCCTGTAGCCTTTTTTTTTTTTTTTTTTTTTTTTTTTTTTTTTTTTTTTTTTTTTTTTTTTAATAATAGAGATGGACTTTATTTGCTAAATGAGAAATGAAACTTGAAGGGATAGGCCTTAGAACACTTTGGACAGCACTGTGGAAGAAATTCCTCTTGTCACAGCTAGTGACCAGATGGTCTTCCCCTGCAGATCTTCTGCTTTGATGAACATGAAATCACTGCATATAAGGTGCTTGTGAGCATTAAAACTTTTTTTTTTTAAAAAAATATATTATATTCTCTTGCATTATGTCCCAAAGAAGGACTTCAGCCCTATTTATTCAGTTCCCTTAATTACAATACTTTTTTATTAATTTGAAGTTGTTGATTTACTTAGTCCCAAAGGGTCAGAGGAAGCGTTAGCTGTGGCAAGGGAAGGGGGATGCACAGGTGACACCAGGAAGGCAGGRTTTTAGGAAGGGGCTGGTATGTAGAGGAGGCGATGATGGTGGCTGTGTTACTCTGAGTTTGACARCACAGATGATAAGTTGTCAAGTGTCTTTTTGTGTACTATTTGACATTCTGTCCCTGTAAATAATTTATTAGCAGAGGAATTGAAATGAAAGTGTGACTCTGTCTTCTTTTAGGTGTTCATCTTGACAATTTATGATCTTTCACAAAATATTTATCTTATGTCCAAGAACAAAAATGAACCAAGAGACAGATTTTATATTGCATCAGTGTGTTCATTCCACTTTTACATATTTTTCAGTAAAAGAGATTTGAATTCCGGCTAATCAAAGCTGAAACAGCTCAGATGAAATGTTAGGAAGCCTTTAATTGTGAAGGCAGCATGAAAGAGCTGGAGTGAGGGAGGTTGCCATTGAAGCTGTCTGGAAACTGTTACAAAGACTGTGCAATGCAACCTGTTTCGTGTTTGTCCCTGATACTTCAGTGTCTCAATCAGAACTCCCTACATCTGATTTTAAAGGAATTGTTAATCTTTATCAGTTTCTTTGAACATTTTCACAGTTATTTTGGTTTCTACAAAACAATGTGAAAAGAGTATGTTGTGATTTATCTGAGAGATATTTTGGGATAGTTTATTTCCATGTTGCAAATAGAAATTCAGTTTCTCCAGAGTGACAAAGGGGCAAATTATCCTCCCAACCATCTTTACATTACTCTGTCTTTGCATCTAATACCCATCAATAACAATTGTTTTTGGTTTTTTTTGGTTTTTTTTTTTTTTTTTTAATCTGACTCTTAAACTGAATTCTCAGGTTGTGGTTTGATTTCATCAAGATTAGGAGCTTGTTTTTGGTATTGCTGGCTTCCTTGGTTTCAGAGCTAAAAGGAAAAAAACAGATGTTGATTCTGCACATGATTCACACCTGCTGAAATACATGGTTTAACATTGCATTCATTAGGCTGAATCAAAGTTGTCTGTTRTGTTATACAGCAGTGTACTGACTCTTAACTCTGACACTGCCTTGTGTCTGCAGAAGGCTGTCCTCGCTGGAATTAATATTATTCTTAGGAGAGGTTTTAAACTAGTGCAGCCTTGGTGTCAGGTTGGCCCTTRTTCTGAGATGCTTTGATTTTGGAGTAGTGGTTTATCCCTTGGCTGGGAAGAGCATCATTTGCTGCCTGTCAGAGCGCTGGGGTGCTGCACTGGTGGCAGTGACACATCACTTCAGCTGACAGAGGTTAAAATGGATCCTCTTCCATGTGTTAGCCAGCGAGGGAATGTGTAAGTTAAGGTAACACCTCATAGCTTTGTTCTGGAAATTCCTCTGAAATTCCAGCRCTGGGTGGAATTACAACCTTGCCTGATTGTAGCATAAGATCATGGATGATCTCATTGACACTGATAAGCTCAGCAGCAAGTTGTTGAATCTGTTCACCAAGCTCTGCTATCTTAGTAACACCACTGCTGTTTTACTTGCTGTCCTGGCCATATGCAGAGTAATATGGGTATTTACCATATGGGTAATTGGACCCAGGCAGTTTTCATTGTTCTATGTTTCCAGATCTCCTTAGTGTGCTGTCTTTAGGCTCCCTCTCCCAAGCTCTTGCTCTGCTCACACAGTACAAGAGCAGGTTGGATTTTTGAGTGCATTGCTCAGCCGGAGAAAATGTGCCCAAGACCTGTTCAAGGAGTGTTGCTGCTTGTCCTTTGTGACAGAGTGTTTTGTGATGTGTCAGTTTACCTAGCATAGAAGATAAGGTAAAGCACCTTTGAAAAAGGGAGACTTAAAAAAAATGGAAACTGTGTTAGCTTTGACAACAGCCAAACAGAATATAAGGAAATGTTTGCAGCTTCTGGAAACTCAGATAACTTCAGGAATGAAATGAAATGTTCAAAGTATTTTTCCTGCATATATGTTTTGGCATATCAAGAGGTTTCTTTCTCAACATGAAACCTGTACCTGGACATACTCCTATGCGTTTTCTATTTCTGGTTTTCCTCCTTTCAAATTTATACCTATATCTTTGCGACAATATTGTATTTTTAGACAAAATGTCATTATTGTCATTTTCCCAAAAGTTGTACCTAACTTAGCCATCTGTAGTTCTCCTGTGCATGCCTTGTCACAGGTTGCCATTCCYATACCTGCAGAGAAACCACATTCTGAGTATTGTATTTCAGATAAACCTCATTCTTCCGTGAGCAGTCTCTCCCTGGTTGCTCACTGAGGCTGATCGCCACACCTGTACACTTCTAAGACTTTTCCTTCAATATTCASTGGTGACATTGCAAAGAAAGAAATGCCAGGAGTAACACTGAAGGAGGTGTAACAGCTGCCAAGACAGGAAATCCTGCCAATATTAAATAAAACAAGCTCTTGATAAATGTCCATTCTTTTGAACAATTAATGCCAGCAGACGATGTATATTAAAGAAAAAAATACAGCCCAGCTAAAGCCCCCCACTTCCTCTAAGACCTTTATAGGTCCATAATTTTCCTGTTTCTATTCCAGGTAGCCACCTCATTTGATTATCTTCATATCCCAGAGTTTTCCTTCTGGGAGAATTAGTTTATTAGCCCAGTTTACAGGTAGGATTGTTGAAGCTCCTCATTCGGTTTCTATTCATAGCCAAGAATAGGTTCCCAGTTTTTTTTTTTTTTTTCAGATACCCACATTTGCACAGCATGGCTCTACACAGTTTGTGGTGTGGATCAAACTCAGTTYGTCTCCAGGCAAGAAGTCCATGGAGCAAAGCACCGTGTCTCTGGCATCTTGTGAGACTACATTCCAGTAATCACAAGAGGCAGGTTCTCTGTCCACATAAATCATGTGCGTTCAGCAAGAAAATTACTATTACATTTCAGTGTCCAAGTAAGTCTTCCTAATAATATTATAGTGTACTTGTATTTTCCACAGCATTGTGAGTTTGTGGTTTTTTAAACTTTGAAGCTCAGCATTAAGAATAAACCTTGAAATTATATACATTATKTATTCCTATTTRTTTTCAATMATGTTTCCATAGGGAAAGGRTAGAATGTGTTCTGTATAAATGTTTATTGCTTTGATTTTTGATGCTATGCTTGTAAATAATGAGTATTCATCTTAATACAGCATCAGAAAGGTGACAAATATTAAAAAAAAATCTTTTCACTGTAAGAGTTTGAAGAGAAATAAAAATAACACTTCATGGTAATTTCAGAACCTCAAGACATTTCTTGTGTTTGTTGAAAATTTCTTCAAATGCATTGCATGGTCAAACTTAACTTATGAATTTACTTTTCTTTAGTTTTTGAAAGATTAAAATTTTTAGAAACAAACCTTGTATCTATCTTTTGCATGAGACTTAGCTCTACTGATGACAGCAGTTTTCTCCAGCTCATCTTTTTTCCTGTTTATGTAAGCATTTTTATGTTTATTCAACCATGAAATGTGTATTAGCAGTGCTTCAGACACCTAGAAACTTAGATTATACTTTTTGACTGTAGGAAAAAGCAAATAAAAATGATGGTTCTCATTCCTAACCCTCTCCCAGAAAATGCAATTCCTATTCTAATTTCTTTTGTCTATGTACCAGGAGTAAAGTTTGCTAAAGCAAAAGTTTTGGTTAACTTTCTTGTATTGCCATTTGCCARAAATAAGGATATATGTGATTTCCTTTGTGGACGGACTTTGACAGTACACCTGGGTTGATACATCTTGTACTTCTGTTGTTGAATTTGGATAGGGCAAGAAATGGTTCATCTGCTTTACTTTTGGGGTTTTTTTCTAATTCTCCCTCTCTTTTTTTTTTTTTTTTTAATGAAAAGATGAAGTTATTAAGATCGCAGCTTAAAGTGCTAAAACCAGTAAATGTACGTGTTCTTCAGCTTGTCCTTACGTGTCACAAGAAAATACAATACCATGACAACTTACCTGCATTCCACTCGGTGTTGCAGCATTCTGTGAGTAGGATGAAGGRTAATAACAAATGAGTTGGGATTCTCATATGTTTGCAATATGATGAGTTGCAGTATCGCTCACTATTACTGAAATAACCATACAGAAACACAGGTTAATGGAAATGAAATACTGAACCTGCACAAACACTCATCTCAATGTCTGGTGGTGAAAAAGCAACTTTTGACTCTTGAATTCTAAAGTAGATTTGAGTTACCTTTGCTTATGTGATATTKGCATACAAAATGTGGATGTATCCTAGACCTGTTTTATAAACACTTGTTTTCATTTGGCTTGATATGGGACATAAAGTGGACGTCTTTTTAAGTGGCTGACATTTGTATTCTTGCACACTTTTTATAGGGAATGGAGAAGTTCAGGTAAATACTTTTTTTATTAAATAAAATAAGTTTGATCTGATAAGTGACAAAACTTCATTTTGATAGTTTTACCATCTAGAAACAAAAGGTCCAACTTACGATATCTGAAGTGAGCCATGCATTCTGAGCTGTTTTAATCCTTTATTGAACAGGTGGACGGTTTTGCTGGTCCGTCCTCATTTTTGCTAGGTTATTTACAAGTTGTCACTGTGAGAGAAAAATGTCTTTTCTTGCTTTTTCAGGTATTTTTAGAAAATACCTGATAGTATCTGGTACTGGGAAGCAGACAGTTYAGGATTAAAGAGTCTTGAACTCTGTATATGCACTATTGCCTTATAACCAAATGATAGGGCACGTACTGTAGAATTTCAGGTTTATAAAGATGCCTACTGCAGTAAACACTGTCTTTTTTGAGGTATTGGAGTAAGTTGAAAATGCCAGACTGAAAGAAAAAAGACATTGGAACACCTGATGGAATCTAAGGCAATAAATAATTATCTGGGAAGGGACAAAGGTGTGAACTGGAACCTAAAAGCAGGTTATAATGAGGTGGATGTTGGTCTTTTTTCTCATGTAATAAGAGATAAGACAAAAGCAAATGGCCTCAAGATGCACCAGGGGAGGTTTAGATTTGATATTAGGAAAAAAAATTCTTCATGTAAAGGTTTTCATGGGAAGCTGGTGAGTCACCATCTCTGGAGGTATTTGTAAGGTGTGATGCTTAGGGACATGATTTAGTGGTAGACTTGACAGTGTTAGGTTTATGGTTGGACYTGATGACCTTTAAAGTCTTTTCCAACATAAATGGTCCTAAGATTCTGTATTTCTATGRTTTAATATACTGCAAATCTGAAGCATAACTTGAGTACACTGGGAGCTTTCGTTGTCTGAACAGGATGAGCTAAGTCTATGTCAGACTGTCTGACTAAGAGAAATAGGAGAGCTGAGGCATCTGAGTAATCCTTTATAACTACATGAGCAGTTTTTAATTTTCCTTTTTAATTAATATTTTTTGTTGATRAATCAACTTTGTTCAGAAGCCCTTTTCATTTCTTTGCTATTTTCTTCTGAATATTGGAGCTAAATAGTTCTATTTCTCAGTGCTAGGTTTAGTTATGCACTTCTTCCCTCAGCTTCCCCATCTTCCATTTACACAAAAAACACCCTGAAAGAGTGTAAAGCCCAGGTTCAGTTGCTGGAAACTGGCACCGATAGTGAGGCAGACTGAAGCTGGAAACAAAAGTGAAACATCTGAACAGAATGGGTCAATATCTGGAGAATAATGGGCTAAGACATAGACACCATGAGGGGAGAGCCAGGGCAGGTGTGGCAGAGCTCAGCAGGCAGGAAGGAGGACTAAACTGGGAGTTAGCATCCACATGTGTGTTCCCAGTAGGGAGGGAGGGGARCCAGGTTTTTGCAATTAACTGATGGATTTAATAGTTAACCTGCCTCAGCTCCCTCTTCTCTGAGATATTGACAGGTACCTTTAATTACTTCACACRAGGAGTAATTAGTCTCTATTTCAGTGTTGGTTCCTGAGGTATATATTGCATGTTATATATGGTAATCAGGTGAATTAWAAATGTGGATGCTCTGTTTTGCTGTGGCATAGATGGGTTTGTATCTATATTTAGTTCAGTGTATRCTTCCTATTTGAAACATGCTTCTGTACTTAAATTCTCATAATAAAAGCTGAAAACTAGGGTTTTTTGAAAGTTTATGGAACTACATACTTAGTAGTTTTCTCCCTGTATTACTCTGAAATCAAAGCTTTGCAAAAGCTAAAATTATTCCAGAATTGAGCTTTATGAGGAATAATGGCCTAATGTCCACTTAGATGAGCTTTGAGTTACAGTAAATGACTAAAGCTGGAACTTGACTCATTTCAGGTCAGTAGATGGAGACTGGCAATCTTGCTCACAGATTCCCTTGGAAGTAATATGCCAATTCAGGAAATAGAAATMAAATACATCTATTCACCAACTGAGTTCTTCATAGTTATGAATTGATTTTAATGTCAGTTCCGATTTGTTGTAGAATTTTTGAGGCATTTCCCAACAGATGTGGCTTCAGTGATTTAGTTTTTATTGTGAACTGAAGTGCTCAGTTTTTCCTGGGTAGCACTTATTCACCGCTCTTGAGATTTGTTTCCTGCTGTTATGAAGCATGTCCTGTCTTCTGCTTTGGCTGGAAATGCTGCTCAGTTGAGTGGTGATTTTCTGTGGGAAAAATGCAAGGAGACAGTAGTGTAGGATAGACTTTCTGAAGTCTTGCAAACCTGTTGCACAGAGGTCTGCATGAGGGCTCTTAGTGACCAGAGGAAGCTTTCTCTGCCTGAAATATTTTTTTGTGTACATGCAGGTTTTGCAGTTGACTTTACTTTCTAGTCTGCAGAAATATCTTTCTTGACTCAGTTGTTCTTTTTGCTTCCATTAAGACTTAACCTGCCCAGAAATAATTGTACTTCTTGACATATTTGTAATACTTGATTAACTAAAAGTCCAGAAGCTGTAATACTTACATTTCTATGCCTTCTTAAGTTATTTATTTAACAGATTTTTTTAAGTATAGCTTGACTCTCTCTGTTGAAAATTGAATATGTAGGTCTTAGCTTTTGCAATTTAGCCTGTACYCCTTAGCTTTTGCATCAGAGTATTRTTTTCTTCCATCTCCTTCATTAAATAATTGTTGGGAACCGTCAGTTTTTAGAGATTCAAGTAATTTGTTTCTCATAATTAAATAATGAACCACAGCAACCAAGTAAACCCCCCATAAATGATGTCTGAAATACTTTTCCATAAATATGACAACAACTCARTGGCTGTATCTTGGGCAATAGAACTGATTTATTTTATTAGATAATTTGGTCAGTCAAAGCCAGTCTAGGATGGCCATAATTGCTGCTAAAAGGGCMTAATTATGATGGCATATGTTCTCATTAAGGCTTTGTTGATCAACCATGGTTACTAAAACCACTACTTTAAGCTTTTGATTTCTTTATTRCAATGGTATTCCACAGAATGATGATACAATAAATTGGCCTTCTACTTCCATGAAATGAAATAGAAACTTAATATTTATTTGAGGAAGGAGAGAAGAAAGAACAACCTCCGTTCCCATCTGAATGACTTTGTGTTGCCTGCTGCCCACGTTTAGTTTATCCTTAATATGTTTGCAGTGGAGTAGCAAACTGATTTCAGCACTGTGAACAAATAAACATGCTCATGCCCATCACTRAATGGAATAAATTGAATATCTGAGGTTTCTCTGTGGGAATTAGCAGGGTAAAGGCAACTTATTTCAGACTGAAAATTTTTACTTATTGGAGTGCTTTGAGCATCCCTGTAATACAAAAGGCTGTTTATCCTCTCCTCCCAGATCTTGGTTGTTCTGCTCCAGCACAGTGGAGCAGGTCATCTTCCCTATAACAAGCAAGTGCTCTTGTTGCTTCACCACTGAATGGCATTTCTCTTGCATTTTTTTTATTTCATGAGGACGTTAGAAAGAGGAATGGTGGAGCCATGACCTTCCTTCTGCAGAGCTTCTCTGGTTTGGAAAGGACATGGGACCTGTGATGCATGAAAATGGGTRTTAATTTGCTGCCTTACAGGCTGGCCTGTGTCCATATAGCTTTGCTCAGTCCCTGAAACGAGGACAGGGAGAAGCTCAGTCTGGCCTTTTGCCATCTTCATTTTTTCATGTGCTTTGCAATAGTTCTGTACATCACCATGTTTATTTGAAGGGCTTACAACTTCAAACCATTTCCTTTTCTTCTTGACTTTGCAAATAAGCAAAATAAGCTTCTAAAGCTGTAGAAGCTGTCTGCGGCTTGTACACAGTAACTGCTTCCTATCCCATTCTGCCCTCCACAACAGCAGAATTACTGAAAGATGAGCATTATGTTCAAGCCTAGCTTTACTGGTTTGGCACACAGCTGTTTCCAAAGTGCATTATACTTCAAAGGAACATAATAGTACTTGAAATGCTTGTTGCAAAATAGAGATGAAGCAAAACCTAACGTTTTCTGCATATTAAAGGAATACGATGCTTCTAACTACCAAAAAAATGTTAAGGCTGGCTTGCAATGCAGAAAGTCTGAGCGTCTTTAGGGACATGTTGTGTCTGTTACAGAATGTGAGGAGTATCCATTGAGGACAAGTTTATACAGAAGCATTTTCATCAATCAGTGTGTGCTTTGCTAGGAGAAAACACAGCGATTCAAGGGTGGTGAAAACCCATGAGGCCATTGATGAGATTATGTTATGAAAGGAGATTTTGGCAGTATTTCAGTTTATAACTGGATTATGTTTTGCAATTCCATGGGACATAAATAAAATCTTCTAAGAAAGCTGCAACATTCTTACCTTCTCCAAAAGGGCAGATATAATGATGATAAAATACCATCAGAGTAGGTGAATGTGCTTTTGTTTTTTTTATTTACTGTCATCTGTGCGATGATGAAACAGAGAGATAAGATTTTTAAGTCACGTAGGAAAGATTTACCTGCAGACTTCTGTGAGAACACTTGAGGTGTGAACTCTCACAAAGTGAGGACACTTTGCTCCATGTTTCTACAGGCAGTACTCTGAATGGTGAATTAATTTAATAAGGTTAATTTAGATATAGGGTGGAGTTGTGTGATTATTGGTTATTGACAGTTATTAACACTTCAATAGGGTTTTAAAAACCTCTGTTTGTGCAGATGAAAGATTAATTTGGGTTTTGATCAGATCTGAAAACCTGTCTGAAATTTTAGCTGACTCAGCCRCTCTATATGAAAATCTATTGAGTGCCTCAAATGTTTAGTGAAATGTCTTATTTTCTTCCAAAAAGAAAAATATTTTGAAATAAATCATACACAAAAAAAAGGCTTACAGACTATCTTAAGAAGCCTTAAACCTAATTTTAAAATAATCCTGGTAGAATAGTATTTTTCTTGTCATGTTTGYTGAGAGTAAGTTGATAACTTATATTTATTATTCAGTAGGACTGACAAATAACAATCAATATGTGATTTCCTTTGATAGATTTTTATTATGTTCAGAGYAAGAATCTTGCTCAGTGGCTGTAGCTACAATTTAATCAGTGGAGAATATAAATTTGCTGCTTTGACAGCCTAATGATGGAGAAAACTCTGAGGAAGAAGTAGTCAATAAAGAGGTAGATGCTTACTGATCMTACCCTTCTTCAAAGGGAAATCTTACCTTTACTGTGCTAGTCAGGTTTTGATTTTAATAGGACAACAGATGCTGAATAACGTAACATAACTTGTCTATTAAAATAAAACCCAAAGTTTAACCATGTAAGCAAATTTTTACTTTGTATGATATATATAATGGAAGGGATTGTCGGTGCCCTTGAACTATCAGTGATTTAGTTGAAATGCTGTATTAATCATTAATGTAGTTTGTGCTGTAAAAAACAGAGGTTTAATGCAAAGATACACTTGATTTTCATTCTTTTTTTCTTAYATGTAAAACTGCTTTTTCCTGGCCTCCCTCTAAAAGGGCTAATGTTCTTGCAGCTAACTTCAGTTGCTTTCAACTACATCATAGGCCATCAATTTCTTTTTTAATAATAATGTCTTACTGATTTTACTGAATCTATTTAATATTTTGGGTGTTTTGGTATTAGATTTTTGTAGATTTGAAAATGGGTTTTGTGTTGCACTTTTTTTTTTTTTTTTTTTTTTTTTTTTTTTTTTTTTTTTTTTTTTTTTTTTTTTTTTTTTTTTTTTTTTTTTTTTTTTTTTTTTTTTTTTACGTACACAGTAGAAGTCCTTTCAGGCTTTAATTTCCAAAAATTGTGTGTACTTTCTTCCAGTACTGATGAGTAGTTAATTTGCCTACTGAAACTGTAAGAAGAGTGTGGTGAATGCTTTATCTCATGGTGGTGTTTTTAAGAAAGTGTTCAGTTCTGCCCCAAACAGAGATGGAAAGACTTTGGCTTCCAGTTTTGCTAAGTCCTTTYTTCATCCTTTTTCCATTTGGAAACAATGGAGAGTTATTTTGAGAATTACAGTTTTATTGCTAGTATGAAGTCAAGCAGAAATAAATAAAAAGCCTGCGAGAGGTCAGTGCCTATAGTAAGTGTAATAAGGACTTGAAAATTTGCAGATGCTGTAAGTAACTGGTGAGCTTGGAATCCCATTAGTCTTACCAGAGAGCARCTTGGAATACAGCTGCAAACACCAGTCACTTGGCTGGAAGGTTAAATCAATGAACAGTGTTATYGGTGCCCTTTTTGTTGGCTTTTCAAGAAACATGCACAATACAAGCAGTTACTGTGTCAAATACAAAACCCAAAACATATTTGTAGGCATTTTGTTAGGCACCATCTGGACTATATGYGATTTTAAGATTGCATTAACACAGTGCTTGGGGTTTTACAAYTTCAGAACGATGAAAATCTAATCCACAATTTAAGGTAAGGCAGAAAAGAGGCCTTTACTGTTTCAGAATCAACCTAATTTATTTGTTATCCTTTAGCTGACTTTGTTCTTACTTCAGAAATTGTACAGTTCCTACCACAAGTGCTTTTGTATACACTATTAAATGTATAAACTTGATAACGTGTTTTTTTATAACATTCCTTATTGTGACTTTGGGGGTTATTTAGATGTGTAGATCAAGACCTTCCATCAGACTCAGTGCATGGTAAGTGTAGACTTCTGCAGCAATTTGGAGCACCTAAATTAGACTCATCCTTAATAAGCTCTGAAGACATCTCTGTGTATCTGTTGCTTTTGTAAAGAAGCTTACACTCTGTAATGATCCTACTTAAGCATTTAGTGTGCTTAATGTGTGGTGATGTGAATACTCTTGTATGTTTTCTTGAAATGCTGCTTAACTGATCCAACRTACCAGATTAGGGTTTGATACCTGAAGATAAATTTGGAACATGAATAGGCTAGAAAGGTATCTGTTCACCTCATTTGYAAAGGCTGTCCCATAATAAGCACTTGTTTAAAGCAGATTGTGATTTCATGTCACAACAATTCGAGGACTTTATATGAGGATGAAGTAATTATCATTACAACTGTGATTTGACAAATTGTCTGTAAAATCAATAAATGYTGTATTAGAAAGAGTATAATAATAAGGTAAATAAGAGTATAATAAAAAGGTAAAAAACACAGAACAAAAAGGAGAAAGCCGTATTTTTTTTCCTGTTTGAAAAGCAATGTATTCGTACTTACAGCAACTTWAAAATGTTTTAAAAACAAGTTAGTTTTTAATACAACTCAAAAGAAGAATGGCACCAGGAACAACTGGACATTTGAGCCAGAATAAAAGAAATAATGGAAACCTGCAGGTGCAGAGGACACATTGATGGGGTTTGTTAAGTAACCAATTGCTGGGTATCATTATGTCAAGCAAAACCCACCAGGCAGTGTTCCAGTCTAACCAGCCTATGGATGGGCCCTTTGCAGGACTCACACAGTATAATTCAAGTTTGGGAAAGATGTTTCAATGAGTGTCTCCTTAAATAGGGATAATTCTATTTGGGAAGGTGCTTAACCCTGAAATTTGAAYGCACACATTTTTTCAAGACAACACTAAGTCTAATTAAAAACCACAAAACTAAAAAATCCCGAATACCAAACAATACCTTGTTTACATGAACACCCATATATATGCATGACAGGTTCAATTTGATTGTGCCMAATGATGATAGCATTGCTACTACTACTGGGAAAAAGTAGAACTCTATCTACCTGTCTTGTAAATTGCTCACTCCCCAGTAATGCCAGGGACATTTCTGGTGCTGGTATAGGAAGAAATTAAATTTCCTGAAATATTCTGATGACAGAAGACCTAACTTCTATGAACTTCATTACCTCTGAAAATCTTCTGCCTGTGTTTTGGACAGAGTACCTCAAGCAGAAACCCTTGCTGTGTGCATGTTGATTGCTGGAAGAATATTATTTTAAACACAGAGCTGAAGCACTACCCATGCTTCCTCTGCAGTGTTCCACCTACAGTGGACATGGTAAGKGATATRTYGATTTAAAATCAAATATAGATTTCTTCCTGATAATGCATRRCAGRACACTGTTCATGCTGATATTTTTTAGCTCTTTGAACRTGTKATTAGCTCAGCAGAWTCAGGCAGKRCYATCTAAGCAAATTGAGTCTCTTTSTYRYTGGATTCARTTACYCTGGCAAAGTYCATAYRTGCCATGTCCTTTCATGTATTTRCAATGGGTAACTAATCAGTTTTATSTGCTCCCARTCTATGGGAATAAGTGWCGTAGTGTGCCCTCTCATACCTGCCAACTCCCATTCAATTTTGTGGGCACAAGTTTTCCCAGATGTTTATATGGCTTATCATGTGTCCAGGCTGCTGTTTGGGCCATTTGCTGTTTCTTGGCAAATATATTCCAGGAGAATTGGGACAATTGACTCCTGAAGGTTGTCTTTAGTTTATGGAGTTTTTATTAAAGGTTAACAGCTGAAGATAAGGAATAAAAAAACCAGCAGGATAGTTCTACCTATCACTGAAGTATGAAGAAATTTATAGATCACATGGTCTTGCAAGAAAACCTCTGACCGTTTCCCAGCAGTGTAATTTCTTTGAATGTTCTACATACACAGGTGAAAAAGGAAAGCAGAGATCCCGTGCTCATGCCTATGCAGAGATTTTGTAATGAGTAGAAAACGTTCTTGCCTTTGGAGTAGTTCAGGGCCCAGACTGGAGTACCCAAGTTGGTGAGGTACTGCTGCTGGACAGGCAGGACTGTGAGATGTGCCCAGGGTCACTCAGCGTGCCGGCAGTAGCCTCTGTTGGGGTGAGGTGCCAGCTGAGCACAGTTTTGTCACCTAGTTGAAACTGCTGTTGGAGTCACACCTGGTTTGGACTGGGAGCCTGCTCTGAAAGATGGGCTATTTTCAACAGGAAAYATTGCTAGATGTTAGAAACGAAGATCTTCCTTATCAAGTGGGCCTACAGGACATTTTTCTTTTAAGAAATTGTTGTCATTAATTAATTACTTGGTTTTTAGTAAGGATTTCCAAAGAAAGTCATTTCAGACTCAGTTGGAGATTAAGGTAYGTACTTAGCCTTAAATGTGAAAAAACTTCTACTGAATTATTGACTGATAACTTCTGGTACTGAGATCTTAACAGAAGATAGGTTTATGAAAAGACTGTGCTTAGACTCAGAAGAAGCCTGTATTTGTAAGAGATTGTATTATTAAATTTTAATTAAACCAATAAAATAATTATTACATTTTAATGTCAATCAATATTAAATAATAGATACATTAATAATATATCTTCTGTAGTTACTTTTTTTTTTTTTCATTTAATAAATGAGGTTTGCTTATGTAGCTAAGTGTGTTTGCAGTGACCTGAAACGGTGTCTTCTAAAGATGCTCACTTGAGTTCGTGGGTTTGCTGTGGTGGTGGTTTAAGTTAGGTTGTTATGTTCATCCGTGTGGTAGGAGGACATGGAAGAAAAAATATTGTTTTGTAAAAACTTGTAAAATCAGTTCTGAGTGACAAAACTGATTTKGRGTGGGAGGACTCAAGGAAATGAGAYGGGAAGAGAGGAGCATTTCTTCCTTTCAATTAARGCTTTGAGAGCAATTTTCCTAAAACCCAGTCAACCAAGAAGCATAAAATGTCATACTAACTCCCACATTTCCATAAGGGAAGGTATGCCTTAGAAGCCCATGTAGATTTATTTATATTTGTATACTGATTTTCTGGAGTTTGATGAGTAGACAGAAATATACCCTTGAAATTCTGATCAGTCAGTTATGATATAGAGATTACTGCATTTATAGTTTCTTTTCCTTTTATTTATCTAGATTTTTTTCTTATGTTGACTAGTTGTCTGTGTAGTTTTGTACTTGTTATTTAATATCCATTTTCATCACTTTCTTAACTGATTTCAAGTTAGAAAAATATTATTTTCCTGTTTTGCAAGCCATTCAGTGTTATATACTTTAAGGAATGTAACAGATTGAAATCTTGCAACCATAGTAGTCATACACATACCTTCTTTTAGCTATGCTCCACAGGAAAATATAAGAATGTCTTGATATTTCCTCTACTTCTGAATTGGAAAATAATGCAGTTTCTGTATTATCTGAGTAATGGAAATTGGCATTATTCCTAGTTTTATGTGCTAGTCTTTGCTTGACTGTCTTAGAAAAGCAGAATTTGCAGCAGAAGCCACAGAGAAATTTTTGCAGTGTTCACAGTAGGCCTAGTATTTTTTGTTCAACCCTTTGTTTGCTTAATAAAGACATATTTGTGCATGCACTTCTCACAGTGTAGATGCATTGGTATATACAATTTAAATATATATCAAAATATGTATTTGCAAGTAAAATTCTATAACAATAATAATATTTAAAGCTAATTAACCTTTATTCCTATCAATGAAAATATAATAAGAAATCAGCAAGTATTGATTAGTAATAATTTTCAAATTTCTATGSTCTTTGCATTTTAAGGAACATTTTTAGAGTTCCTTTTTAGGTTCTTTCATGGTTTAGAATTGTAGATCAGTTTTTATAGCTACGTTATATTTAGCTTTCCTTGTTCTTGGGTCTCACTTTTATGTAAGAAAGCAACTGTGTCAACTTAGGTTCACTGAGCCTTAGTCTTTGTTAAATGTTGCCATTACTGAGGAGTAGCTTGCTTTCCCATSAATGTTTGAAATATAGGTTCAAACTTTTGCATTGTAGTCCAAGACTAGATTCAGCAAAGTA
This sequence comes from Malurus melanocephalus, assembly GCF_030028575.1. Classification (NCBI taxonomy): domain Eukaryota; kingdom Metazoa; phylum Chordata; class Aves; order Passeriformes; family Maluridae; genus Malurus; species Malurus melanocephalus. The sequence continues at coordinate 2,737,852 of NW_026623278.1, forward strand.
GGCTATAAGTACCTTTCATACTTCTGATTTAATTTGCTTTTCTCTGAAATTTTTTTTTGGTTTGTTTTTTGGGGGGTTATTTCGTTGTTTGGGGTTTTTTTTTTTTCCTGGCATATTTTAGGTTTTTGGTGCACAGCTGAAGCCTTTAGCTTGGGGGCTTGGAGACTTTTCACTGCAGCCCTTCATAGCTAACTTGTGGTAGCCTCATCACTTCAGGTGTGAAGTTTCCTGCTCCCTGAGAGAATTTCTTTAGTTTGCCATCTACTGGAGAAAACTGKTTTTATTCCCTGGAATTCAGTTCTGCGTTTTTAACAGAAGACCCATGCTAAGGGATTTGTCTTTGGACTGATCTCAAGTGTCCCATTCGAGTAGTTTATTCCATGTTTGTTGTAAGTGTGGAGGAAAACTAGCAAAACGTTGGTTGGTGGTTGTAACGCAAATTAAAATGGAAAATCAGAAGTTCTCACTGTTAGTAGGTGTGAGTTGTTGGCACTACTGTTGGTTCCAACTAGTCTCGTTCATCTTGGAAATTGTAAAGTCCTTGGAGGAAATGGGTGGTCGAATAAAGGCACATATTAAAWGAGAAAAGGCCTTTTGAACTCTGATTTAATCTGGGAGCACAGGTACTAAAATCCAATTAAAAATAATACTGTTGCTGACAGATGAAGCACAAGGTAACGTTAAAGTTTTTCACACGCCTGTTGCACTGTTTMGAATTACTCTGGGTAGCTGTTTAGTGAATCATTATCATTACCTATTCACAATAATCTCAAGGTTCTCAGTCATAACCATGGTGGATATCATGAGACCATGATGAAGCTTTTAGAGTTAAAATAATAGATCTACACATTTTGTTAACCTTCTGTTTCAGATTTAGATCTGCTCAGTTAGTATTCTCTAGGCATGCTCATAGTGGTAACAGACACATCAGTAGATGTTCTCTCCTATACTAATATTAAATAAATATTTGCAAAGTCACTCCTACATTGGTAAACTGCTTGTATGAGCTTCCTTCTGGTCTTTTGGCAGTGTTACAGCAACTATTCATCACTCTGCTTAGGATTTCCATTTTTGCTCTGCTGACATGTATTAACATTGTGTTATGATATCCAGCAATTTTAGGTGTTGGCAGTGTTTCTAAATTTATATGTTCCTGTTTTCTTTGCAATATCTGGACTTGTAGAAGCACCACATCATATGCAGTGAATACCTAGCAAGGAGTCTGGGTGAATATTAAATGTATAGAGTTAGCCATTAAATTTGCATAATTTAATAATTTAAGTATTTAGTTTATTGCTAGCAAACTATGAATTCATAAATTACTTTTCATAGATGGTATTTATAATCCTGTAATAGTTTAAATGTTTGTRTTAAATAATGCCTATATATAAGTATATTATTACTTTCATTGTTTCAGTAGCTTCAGTGCTTGTGGTATATATGGTGTCTAGACTGACTTTATATCACAGCCAGCTATGCTTTGGTGACCAAATTTGGCKAAATATTTTCAGGTAGAAATGCCCTCACTGAAAATGTCATTTTCAAAAGTTTCAAAATGGAAATATTATTTGAAAATTTCAGCAAGATTGTTTTTGCAATTCCCAGAATCTGTGAGAATGTTTTTCTGGGGACTGCAAAAGATTCTGTAAGAGAAAAAAAATCATTGAAGGTTTTCAGTATAAATTGAATGTGATAATGTATGTAATTTATGTAGTCTATAAATCTGTAAATTTTTAATAGAAATTACATAGTCTGTAGATGGAAACAGTTTAAAAATTATTTTTCTGGTGTTTTTTTCTGCTTTGTCTTTGAAATATTTTGTTTGTTTTCAATATTAGCTATTTATCAACTCTTCTAGCCCCTGATCTAACCTCACTGCTGTGTGTATTTGCAAGGTGTGCAGAATTCAGTGACATCCACAGGAGTGACACACATTCATTGTTAAATTGTTTGGAGACAAGTTKTATGTATTTTGTATGTGTTTTGTGAAGTCCCGGTAACATGGCTGTAGTGCATGGCATGCACATACTAGTGCAATGTAAATAAATAAAAATTAATAAGAATTATGGGTTTGCTTTCACTCTGATTTGTTTTTTCTTAATTATTAGTCACATAAATAAATCCSCTGATAATCAGTTCTTTAAAAGTTTGGAGATGTGTCTTTTGCAAGTAATGTCAGAAAAAAATGCCAGAATTTAGAAATAAAAACTAAACATGTATTTCTTTTTCTTGAAAGCTAAATGCAGGAAATAATGGGTTAGGGTCTGAAAAGAAAGAAGAGGCCTCAGAACCCCAGTTTTTTAGGGTACATCAGGATTTCAGAAATTGCAGGCATTTTAAACTGTCATGGAATAAATGATCTTACTGGTGTAACAGACCTCTGGTACCAAAATTTGAATTTCTGTTGAAGCTTTATGAAACAGCAACAAAAGTGCTATGGCACAGTGTGTGTGTTGCTATCTAGGTATTATCAGCACATCAGCAATCAATTACAGTCATCCACTGAGGGCAAAAGCACATGAGTGTACCTTGTAGTTTGCAGTAGCGTGTTTCCTGAAGATGAGCTGGTTTCATGAGTAATGATCCTKCTAATGGGATGGAACACCATTATCGCAGAATGAGTACTTTTAGGTATTAATCATTAGTGCCTCTTACACATATTGTGTTACAATATTCTGAAATTAAAACAGCCTTCATTTGTGATGACACACTGAATTGAAATGTTGCAATATTATTTTGATTGAACTGAGTGTTTAAATTCCTGTTTTTAATCTCAGAAATAACTTTTGCAAAACACATAAACAAGATCTTACTGTGAGTAGGTTTGAATCCTATTGTGTTCTGCAGCATTTCAGAGGAAACTTGTGCTCCTTCCAACCCAGCAGTAGATTGGGTAGTAGTCTTTTCAATAACAGATTTGAATACAAAGCAATGTATAATTTTAAAGGCCATTTAGTTTAAAATAAGCAAGAGACTTACCTCACTATTTTTATGCAGTTTAAATGGTCTGAAAACAARGTGCAAAGCTATATGAGAATTTTCATCTATTAAAAAACAGCTGTGGAAAATATTGAAAACAACTCCAATTGAAAAGTATACTGAAGAAATCCCATTTTCCGTAATTACAGTAATATCAAATCTATATTAAGAAATAATTCCAAAGATTGGTGAAGACTCAGTGAATTAAACCTACAATAGGCAATATTGTAGGGTCTATCCAGATGTAAAATACCCTATGTRATTTGCAAATTCATGAGTTAGGAGTGCACATAGCACATCATTTTATAAACTGGTAACAAGAAGTTCTGTGTGGAAATTCACTGTCTGTATTGCCTGAATGACATCTGCTATGTAAATAATTTTTGTTAAGTGTTAGGTGGAGGATCTGGCCAAAGAGTATTAAGAGCAACGTGACAGGGTGGAGAGGGGTCTGTGATGAAGAAAACATCATCCAAAGTCACCTGCCAGAAGCTAACTTAACTCTCAGTTTTTTTTTCATAGATCATGTAGGAAGTCTTTCCATATAGCCTTTTAGAACTCTGAACTTGAGGAGAAAAAAAGCAATATTTAGTTATGGACAAAAAAAATTCTTCAAGATAATTAGGTTCTGGAACTGAGTAAAACCAAATATTGATGCACRTTTCTCAGAGAAAAACAATATAAAGGAACAAAAGCGCACATCTTGAAAACCACAATAAAAACTTCTAGAGAGTATTTGATAAATACAAAAGGGATTATTCAAACATAATTGCTAACAAGTGACTAATTAGTGGAGTGTGTWCTGCCAATGCAGATGTACACTTCAGAAAGCCACCCTGACAGAGAGATGTTGATGTACTAAACAGTTAATGGTGGTAAGAGTAAGTGATAATTAGAAAATTTGGAATGTGATTTTGCCACCGGAATTTTTCTGTCRACTGTGAARGGCCRGGTCCTGCRCTGGTGTCACAACAATGMCATGCAGCGTTGGATTGGGGSAGAGTGGCTGGAAAGCTGCCCRGCAGGAAAAGGTCCTGGGGGTGCTGGTCAACAGCAGCTGAATATGAGCCAGATGTGCCCAGGTGGCCAAAAATGGCATCCTRGCCAGTACCAGCAATRGTGTGGCCAGCAGGAGYAGGACAGKGATTGTCCCCCTGCACTCAGCACTGCTGAGACCACACCTCAAATCCYGTGTTCAGYTCTGGGCCACTCACTACAAGAAAGACAMTGAGGTGCTGGAGTGTGTCCAGACAAGGGCARTTGGTGAAGGGTCTGGAGCRCAAATCAGATGAGCAGCTGCTGAGGGACCTGGGAATGTTTAGYCTGGAGGAAAGGAGRATTGGGTGACCTTATCACTCTCTACARCTTGCTGAAAGGAGGCTGTACCTGGGTGAGGGTCAGCCTTCTCAGTGACAAGTGATAGGATGAGATGAAGTGGCCTCAAAGTTACGCAGGGGAGTTCAGCTATTACAAAAACTTTCTTCACCAAAAGCTTTGTGRGGCATTGGAACAGACTGCCCAGGGATGTGGAATCRCCATCCCTGGATGTATTCGGAAGGCATGTGACACTTGGAGATCTGGTTTAGTGGTGCTGTTAGGTTTATGGTTGGAGTCCATGATCTTMWAGATCTTTTCCAACCTTAATRATTCTAAGTTCCARCTGCTGGGTTTGTCAGAGCTAAGTGTTGATTCTGTCATGGGAGATGTAATAAGTGGGACAATCACACTTTGCAGGAACTCATGCAAAAACCTCTTACTTAAGACAGGAAAATATTGTCTCTACTGTGTTATGATTTCTTGTACTTTTATGATGAGTTTTACTGATGCATAATAAGAAAAAACTTTATTAGAAATACACTAGGATATATCAAAGAACAATTTAAAAGTGCTCTTGAGCAGGAAAAGGAAAGTGAAGAACYTGACAGATTTGTTCTTTTTTATCCATTACTGAGATATTGTCTTAAAAAGAAAAAARGACAAATATATTTGAAGTGTTGTAAATTTGCATTCAACATATAAATATATAAAAGTATCTACTTTATATCTAACAATGTATTGTAGCAATATTTGCTAAAAATCTGTAGTTATTCCTGTCTGTAAATTTAACTGATCATCTGCGATCAAATGAAAAATCACTTTTAAGACATGCATTCAGCACAACACCCATCCAAGTTTGAGAGGCAACATCAGATACACTTGCACATTTTGGAAGGGTTTAYAGTTTCTTGTAGCAAAGCTTGATAATATTTAGTAAATTTGTCTTCTAAAATGTTAATACTATTCATTCCTGGGTGGTGCACTTTATATTCAGTTCTATTTGATCTTTTAAAATAGTTTTGATTTTTCGGTTTATTTTCCCTTGTGGTAATTAACAGCTAATTCACTTGCTCAATTGTGAATTTCTCTCATGATTTGTTTTCAGCCAGGTCTCCCTTGCACATCTGATTAATATGTGCATTAAAAAACAAACAAACAAACAAACAAACCTCTGAGTTGCAAGTGTAAACTGCACATGAAAGCCTTTTCAATTACTTTGCAAACAGATCCAATTTCTGTAAATATGTTTACCAAGCTGTACTGAAGTATGTAGAGAACTGTCTAATCTGGGGTRTTATAACTGGAATACTGTTTGCAGCTGAAAATTTGTGGTTTATSTCTTGTGTGTGTATGTGGGGGAAAAAGAGTGGCTTGCTTTTCCCTTTGCATTCTTGAAAAGTCATGCATGTTTCTGTACCAAAGCAAGAAGAATTGGTTTGGGATTTTTTTTTTCTGAAAATTGACAGATTGCAGCAAGTCATTGCTTTGTCAGATCCAGTATTGTGTTTATGAAAGTTGTCAGTGCCACAGGCTTGAGGTACGGTTTCGAAGCACTAAAGTCACATAAACATAGTGCAGCTTTCATAATCAAGTGTAGTCCTTAAAATAGTATTTGGTTTTAAACTTTTTTTTTTAAGTTAGCTAATGACATTTTTCTTTAGAATTACCTAAGTATGTCACCATATTTGCACTTCTAAAAAACCAGTTTGTAGAGAAATGATTATATGAGTTTTAAACTGGTTAATGCCTTACAAAAGGTTGTTTTTGTGGGTCCTTTGTAATATCATAAGATATTTTTCAGAATAATCACTTCTTTCTGCTTCTCTTGCCTATTTCCAAGTGGAAAAATTTCACTCTTTTCTGAGAATTATACAAATTCTGTGATAACTTTTACTCTGTATTAATGTTGAAAGGTTTAATATAAAGTGCCCATACTAGATAGTACAGTTGAGATGCTCTTTAATGTTATGCTGTGAATGATTTCAGATTCTGTGATATATATCTGTGAAATAACAGGGCAGGAGCTGGATGAGGATGTGGTTGTGGTTCCTCAACTTTGCCTGGAGTCCTCATATTGTCCTTGATGAGCACTGRCAGATGGAGATGGCTGGCTCTGAACTCCATCATATCCCTTAGGCTACATCTCCCCCTTCTTTTCTCCTGCGTTGCTGATCCTTCCCTCTCCTCTTGTGCCTACTGGAAGCTATTCACTGTTCAAGGTCTGAAACTTCCATGGCTGGTCCTGCGCTTGGTGGGGCTTCTCCTTGCAGTTCTGTGCCCAGCACAAATGAAACAGAGCATGCAGGGGACAGCTGCTACCACTGATCAAAGCAATGTGCTGAAACATGCCTGTGCCAAGCAAGGGAGGCATGATGAGTGGTTCAGGAAACTTGGACACAGTGGGRAGTCCCTTAGAGAAAATGTGTTTTCCTTTAGCGGCAAATTTGCAGTTCTGTAAGTATATATGTGTGCGGTTTATACATAAGCATTATGTGTGCAAGGTATGCATTGCTATTTTGTATAGTCTAATTAATTTATGGCTTCTAACTATTTAAAGGAGTGGCAAACAAACTTTTGAGGAATGTAGGTAGAATTGAAAAGGGMTAAGGAGTATGACAGCTTTCTTGGAGCCATTTTTTTTAAGGGAAGAATCATGCATCATAACACTCAGTATTTTAGCTGTGTGGAATAATGAAAAAAGTCTAGGTGGGAAGACAGCTCTGAAGATCATATGGCCCAACTTTCTGCTGGAAGCAGGGTTTAAGATTAGTCAGTCAACAGCCCTGTCAAGCCAAGTCTTGAATATTTCCARTGAGGCAGATTGCACCACTTGTCTGGCAACCTGTTTCCATTGTTCAGTTTTTGAGGAATGCATTCTATGCCAGTGTCTCTGTGAGCAGCTGAAGTGGGTGCTGCAGGTTGAGCTCTGGATGTTGAGAGCCCCAGGTGAGAGGCCAAAAAGTGCCARCCCTTTGCAGAATGGAGGGCACAGGGACCTGTGGCCCAGCCAAGTATTTGGGTACTCGGAAAAAATGGCAGGAGCTGATAGCTCCAGACATTGAGACTGAGATTATAAAAACCTGGGGTTTCCTTTGTTCAGAATCCCTGCTTAGATGCATCTGAGCGGTTATTTTGTTATTGCACCATGATTAAATTTTTTCAAGYATCCAGACAACTGAAATTCTGCTATGGAAAACCTTGTCCAGCTGTGTGGGTRCAGGTGTGTGGGGAGCTAAGCAGGGTGCCTGTTGGGTCAGGGGAGCTGCCTGGTGTGAAGGGGCCTTTGTCCTGGGTCAGGTGGTTTGACTGTGGCTGCTAGAGTGTCTCCTGGATGGTTGTCAAGAAGATTTCCTTGACATAGTGATTGTCCCAGCAGGGGTTTTATTTTTTTTTTAAATATTTTTTAATAGGAGGTTTGTATTTCCACTATTTTAGTTTCTGTCTGTTTCTTCTGGTTGTTTCATTGTTGATTCTTACATAGAGTGTACCTCCATCTGCTCTATCCACTACCTTTCAAGTATTAGAAACCATCTTTTCTTTAGGCTGAACAAGCCAAACTACTTTAACCATGTTGATTATGTCATGTCCTTCAATGGTTTTACTTGTCTTGGAGACTTTCCACTTTAGTGGAGGAACACTTAGTAACCTCTGTTTCTTTCACTGTTGCTCTTGAACTGGGATTACCAAGTAATGCCAGTGGAGCATACTGAAAATGTGGACTACTAAATGCTGAAGAAAAGTTGGGGAATCAATAGGATGGAGKGAGGGGAAAAGAGAATTACTTTACAATGTGGTATTAAAAATATTTCAGAATATGTACTTCTGTGTTGTGCTTTTGTGTTTTGGACACAGTGATTGCCCTCCATCCCCTCTCAGCTGATGTGTAAATTATTGTGAGTTTTTTTCTATACTTTTTAAGGAACCTTGTTAGGAGGGGATTTTCTCAACATGTCATGAAAYCCATGTTAGCACATAATTCCTACAGAGGAGGGTGATCTTTCTGTTCTTAAAACTGTATAATAGTCATGATGTTTATTAAACTAGCAATCACTSTAATTCTAACAAGCATGGCTCCATGTCACCACAACCTGTTATTCATCATACAGATACTGCCTGAGCAGCCTTGAAGGACAGTGCATTGCAAGTCTAGTGCTTTCTGTTCTTGGAGAACTCTGCCCTTGGAGAGGGCATGTGAATTCATGCTTCTTCAGAAAAAGTAAATGCTGTACCTTTTGATCAGGACAGRAGGCAGTATTTACAAACAAGTTTGCCTATTATGATGTGGAAGAAGATGCTTTTCAGGTCAGGATCTTGTCAGAGAGAAATATTTTATGTATTTTTATTAGCAACCTACTAAGTAATTGTGTGGCYTGTGCCCTATAGAAATCAAAGTCTCTGAATGCTGTTATCTCACCTCTTTTTTGCTTGAAGTACTCTCAATGTCTTTGTCAGCTCCACTGCCCATTTATTATTTGTGGGTAGTTCTTAAGAAAAAAAACCCAACACTTTGTCAAACACTGTCTTTGGTCTGTGTAATAGCCGGTGTTCATGGGACATAACAGATAGTACAGAACATCTCTTGGTTAAAAGTAAAAAGCACAATCTCCTTATACAAGCAGGGAGACCATCAGAAGAGAAGAACTGAAATAATAATTGAACAGAGTTCCATTTTTTCAGTCTTCTCTGCATTAGCGTGGTATTGTGTTCTAACTGAAAGCCATTATAGAAAAAACTCACTAGCTCTTTTTTGTTCCCCTGCCTCTGCAGTATCTAGAGAGTACTTGGTTCTTAATTGGGTTCTTTTCTTTGTTTATAATGACAGGTGAAAAAAGCTGGGATACATCTGCAGTGTGAGACTTTAGGTCCRGGTGACCAACCTTTCTGGAACAGAAAGCCTGTGTTATCTCATCAGTGGTGAGAACTTTGCAAMGTTTGGCTTCCAGAAATGCACATCTTTACAGTGTGCGAATTCAGCAGTATTTTCTTACTCTATTTTTGTATGAGTAAGAAAAAAGCAGAGAGTGCTTTCARAGCCACTTCTGAATCTATCATAATATAGCAGAATGTTCAATCATTTATAATCTTCCCTGTTCAAAATGCTTGTGTGTTTACACAGTTTACATGTACATAGTATTTGTAATCCATCTGTTACGGTATAATAAGATTGTTGTGGAGCACACAGTGAATGTGTGGGATTCCAGGGAACTAGGGACACTTGAAATTCACTTGTACTCTTGGCATGATCACAACAGTAGTGAAGAATACAGATTCAGGAAGGTGTTTATAATGGGTAGGAAAGAAATAATCTGACAACATTTAGGATTAAAGTAGTCCCACTGTGAAAAAAAACTGTGTTTGTGATAAACTTCTGGAGCATTTTCATCCCCTGCTGTTGTCAGGACAATCAAATATCAAATCAAATTGTGGAGCTAAGATGTTTGTGTAGTGATCACGGTGGTCTTACTGGTCCCACTGTTCTGAATACACATGCAAGTAAATTTTTTGCAGTCTGAATGGGGTGCAGCAGTACCTTTTATGTGTACCTTTTGAGGGACATTTGGGTCTGTGCTTTCTTCTGGTTTTTGCTTTTGCCAAAGGCTGGATCCCACAGTGCATTGTTCTATGCTTCCARAACAAGGACTGGCACTTTGGTTGCCCAGAGATAGAGATGCACCCTTACCAAAAGCTCCATCTTAGAAAGATATGGATAGTTGAAAATAAAGTTATTTCTGTTCAGTTAAATCTGTTTAATATTTCTCTTCTATCACATCTATTATTTATTGTTATCACGAGTGTTACAAAACAGCAATCTGTGAGGTCACCATTCTGCAGGAAGTTAAAGCAGGACCTTGCTTATTGTGTAGTGAGGAAAAGTGCCAGAAACTGACTGGAATATTTAGGTTTCCATACTACATATACTGAGTAATGATGATTTTAATCCCTTTCTAGTTGTTAATTATAGGGAACTGAAAAAAAATGGCAGTCAGAATAGGTACAGCTCCCTTATCTGGGACTGTCTCCAATTACTTCTGATCTCTGTTTCTGCAGCTAAGACTGTAGCACCAATATGGATTTCAGTGATGGATGTAGATTTCTGGCTTAGGCACAAGGAAAGYCGTTATTGCATTGCTTTCATACTCAGTGATGATAACTTCACCCCATGTTGCTTTTCCAATTATTTTTCTGTGATACTCAGGTTGCACAGTGAGTCTATTTTATGAAGTTTGGGAAATCAACCCACAGCATTTTCAGAATTTATCTGTTTTACTTTTTGACAGTCCACAGTAATCTTGTGGATAGCTATGATTGCCGTCTGTGGTGTGTAACAGGGTCTTGCTGTGTATAATTCACAGAGGCTTTTTTTTCTTGTTACCTGAGTTTTGTAAGTATATAGGAGAAAAGAAAGGGGAATGGAGATCAATTATATGTATTAAAAAAACAAAASAAAAACCCAAACYAGAGATTACTTTTTAATGTCAATGTATTTTAAAATGATCTKCAGGTGGTATCCTGAATAAAGATAMATAGTTTTGAGAGACCTGCTATCTCTCTGGTATAGATGGATTCACTTTTTTCGGTATATTTAGGGGGAAAAAAATAGTATCGCTTTTCCAGAAACAGTGTTTCTAAATCAAATAAAATTTTCTGAAAGTAATAATAATTCACTCTTACACAGACACAACCAGCCATTGAAATGCATCCACTGAGTAAAATAATTCAAAGTCACATTCTCTGTCTCAAAACCATTGAGTAAACTTATATAGCTACACATCTCTCTAGTTCTTAGACCATCCTTTTACCTGACCTCAAAAAATGCAAGAGCGATTCACTTCATATTTGTATTATAAATAAGATAAAAAAGATATAAAGGATAACTGATAGTTACGTGCTTCCATGTATTTGAATTGGGAAGTACTGCAATATTAAAACAGTCTGTATTTTTTCCATATTCAAAAGAGATGCCGAGTGATTTTGTAGACAGTATCTTCATTTTGTTGAATTGACAGTTTCTCAATGGCAATTAAAAACAACAATAAAACACCAAAACAACGAAAATCCAAACCACACTTAAGCCCAGGAAAGCTTTGCACATGGTTTCATTATTGAAAGAGATATTTAAATGCAATTTATACACTTAAAAACTGAAGGAATAAACAACCACAGTTCTTAGTAGTTGTATATACCACGGGCCTATGTCGTACATGCCTTTACATGGCCCCATTCCTAAGYAATTGCCCCCTGAATATAATCTCTTATTTGAACATTTTTTGTCACAAGAATATTAGTGCCAACATTCCATTTAGAAAAATGTCCTATCCCTGACTGCGATATTTAGATATTAAAATGGAAAATGCAGCAAAATCCTAATAGACTTCTATAGCATGAAAAATCCAAAGGTAAAAATACCAAAGAGAAACTTTAACTTTGTAAATTATTGACTTAAGCCTTTAGGCTTAAAGGATTTTTAGAAGGTTATGAGGATTTAGAGATTTCTGCGATTATGTCTTCATTTTATCTAATGTGGCTTTAATTTATGGTTTGGGAGTTTTATTATTAATTAAATTTAATCTTGGGAGTTAACACAAATCTTTAATCCCATTTTGTTGCTTTTTTTAACATTCCTTCCAATTTAACGATACTCCTTTGGTGCTGGAACACCTGTTATTTACTGATATAATTCAGTGCTTATTCTATTATGCAGTAGCTATAGCCATGGACCCTAATTGATACCTTATTGCACTAAAAGGCCTGACAAATTTAATAAACTATTTTCCTTTCCATATAGTAGGGCTGGGCATGAGTAGTCTGATGGCGGTCTTGTTTACATTTTTGCAAGCAAGAAGSTATTTAATTTTTCTTCTTTTACTTTCCTTTCTCCTTTTAAGGATATTGTCATTTACAAGTGACCAGTGCTAAAGATATGGTGGATTTATCCTAGCAGAAAGACAATCTACACAAGTGATWAAAAATAATTAGAGTTTGTATACGATCCCGTCACATAGGATAGGCCTYAGAACAATATTGGTTAAAGTGGGTCCATTACCTTCTCTGAGAAAGAACGGATAAAAACACCCTTGTGCCTCATTGTCTCTGCTTATGGTCATGCTTGCTTTGTTGCTTTAATATTTCATTAGTTGCTTTGTTTTGGTAGTGTGTTGTTTTTAACTGTAAGCTGTATCAAGTGTTCAGCCCCCTGAACACCTCGTGGGAAAGGAGGGCACAAACTCAGTTGTTTGCTGTTGTCATGATGCGTTCTAACAAAGCGAGTTAAAGCACACTGTGGCATAGAAATTACACAGCAGAAATAAATATGTAAGGARTACAAGACATTTATGTCTGTGCTTTGGCTACCTTGTTATTCCTTTAGGCATCTTGTTACTAAATCTAGCTGCCCTCAAGTTTTATAACCCAATTAATTTGGTAACCAGCTTAAAGTTACATGAACAGACACGCTGCATGTCGCTGAGCATGAATGTTTTCAGTGGCCTTTGCATAACTCCTCCTTAAGCGAATCAGATTGTTCTGCTGGAGTCTGAGACGTGTGTCTGTTGTTTCTGGAGTTTCATCTAGAATATACACTCCACAAGTTTGTTGTCATAGTCCCCATGCAGGTATTTCAGGAGGAAGGGAATTGATCCTTTTCATCTTGGTTGGAATTTCTTAGTGGTTTTGGGCAGCCCTCTGTTGTGACTGGTGCAACTCTTTCACTTTGAGCTTAACAGATAACTTCCTTGTGTGTAGTTGATTTCTGTTCTGTTCTAGGAAAAATAGGCTGAAATATCTGTTGTTCCATGCTGTCCAATATTCATTCATTTCAAGGATATACAGCAAACATCACCGCAAACCCATTTCTAGCAATGACCAGAATTCTTGAAGTGACCTTGCTCTACGACTTGTCCTGGTAGTGGCAGCTGCTGCCTGGGCCTCCCATCTGCCCTTTCCTGTAATCACCTGCTTATAATCTACTCAAGCATCATTTCTTCTTAAAAAATAAGAGCTGGTACTAGACAGTACCTGTTGGAACCTTCTAGGTTATTCTAGGCAGGAAACCAGGGCTGAGGAAAAGACAGAGCTTGCATGTCGAGGATGTCCAGAGCCATGCAGTTTAGGCATAAAAATGGACTTACACAGCACTTGTCCTTAATGTTAGACAAGAGGCAGGTTCCTATGATTTCCTGCCAGACCAATAAGAGGCTTGGTGATGAGAGCAGGAGGTATTTTATCAAAATTTCAGTGTTTCTTTTCTCTAATAGTTTGGAAAAGGTTTTGTTTTGGTTTTTGGTTTTTGTTTGTTTGTTTGTTTGTTTCTTTTCTCCTGAATTCTTTGTGTTTTCTTGACTGTATCTGCTTGTAGAAAATGAAGATTTTTGCTTTATTGGTAGGGCCCGAGTGAGGGTGCAGAATCTCCATAAAATGTGGCAAAACATTATCTAATTACAGATCAATATGACCTCAGTAACTAATGAAATTTTATGGAACAAAATTGTACTAAAACCTCATTATCCTTGAGCCTGATGTAAGTAATTGAATATCCTGATTTGTTTTTCTGAGGGTCATACACTGCAGGTAGGAGAACTGTCAGTCTGCTCTAGAAAGGAATACTTGTAATCTGAAATGTGCATAATGTGGTTTAACTACACTTGCATCATCTGCACTTACATTTCTCATTCTGTGAACTGAAAAAGAATTAGGCAGCTCTTTTTGAATACAAGGTTTTAAAAAAGGTCCTAAAAGGGTACAGGCTTTTAATGAAGCTTTTAAAATATATTTATCAACCTGTTTACTTCTATTTGTTATGACCTGGCTTCAAACAATTATTGCTCTGCCTTGTCAAGTCTCTTGTCGGCCTTTGTAAACATCTTAAAACTGTAAGATATTTTAGTCCATCTTTAGAGTCGACCCACATATGGCACATCACTCAGGACCACAGGCATATTGTCAAAGGGAATGACACATTTATTGTTAAGGGAGATCTAACTGTCTAGGAGGTACAGAAAATGCCTGTTAGTTTCCATTTTCTGAACAAGCAAGTTTTATAAAAGAACTGTTCCCACCTGAGGTAATTGAAGTTTAAAAAAGTTTGGAGAGTGACTCAAGAAAAGTTGTAGTCTTCAAGTTTTAACAACTTATTTGCTTCCTAGACTTCAGAGTTCTTAATCCATCAGATTTTTAGCCCTGGGAAGTGTTCCTGGCCACTCAGGGTTTTATTTCAGCTGTTTTCCTGTGTGCTGGTATTGCTCACAGCCCTACCCCAAAGAGGATTGCATGACCCTGTGAAAATCTCTTTCACATTCTCTACTGTGAGTGATGGTAATACAAGAAAAAAAAAATAGGCTGTAAAATCCGTGCCAAAACCGAAAATGCCCCAAGATTAATGTCTTGGCAGAAGGATTTATATTTTAGTTGGTCTACAGAAATTAAGAGAGAAATAGGCCAAGGAAGGAAAGAGATCAACACGACTGAGTAGGGAGCTGTTAGTCAGATTAATGGGAAAGAAACAAATGTATAGTTAATATAAACTAGGACAAGTGAACTGGGAAGTTAGAGATGAAGTTCAATTGTGTAGGGATAAAGTGAGAAAGGTCAAGGCAAAGCTGGAGTTGAACCTGGCAGGGGATAAAAAAATTAAAAAGGGCTTCTACAGCTGTGTCACCAGAAAAGGAAGGCCAAAGAAGGTGTACCCCCCTATAAACAATGCTGGAAAACTATAACAACAAATTAGAAGTCTGAGGTACCCAACAACTTTTTGCCTCAGTCTTCAATGGTAACCTCTCTTACTAGACTTCCTGAATGAAAGGAACAGCAGGATGGGGACTTGAGGAGCAAAGTCCTTTWCACTGTAGGTGAAGATCAGATTCATGACTACCCAAGGAACCTGATCATACCTAAGTCTATGGGACCCAAAGAGATGCATCCCCTAGGGAAATTGGCTGATGTGRTTGCCAAGCCACTCTCCATGATACTGGGAAGTCATGACAGTCAGGTGAAGTCCCAGGTGACTGGAAAATGGGCGATATTGTACCCATCTTTAGGAAGGGTAGAAAGGAGGATCCTGGGAACTATCGACCTGGATTGCTGCACCCAGCTCTGAGGTGCCCAACACAGGAAGGACTTGGACCTGTTGGAGCAAGTCCAGAAGAGGCCACCAATATGATCAGAGGCGTGGAGCGCCTCTCTGGTGAAGACAGACTGAGGGAGCTGAGGTTGTTCAGTTTGAAAAAGAGAATACTTTGAGGTGACCTAATTGTGRCCTTCCAGCACCTGTGGAGACACAAGGAGAAAGACTGTTTACAAGGACATGTGACAGGATGAGGGGAAATGACTTCARACTGAAAGTGGTTTTCGATTAGATATTAGGAAGAAAATCTTCACTCTGAGGGTGATAAAGCACATGGAATAGGCTGTCTAGAGAAGTTGTAGAACACTTCTCATTTGTGGAAGTGTTCAAAGCCAGGCTGGATGAGGCTCTGAGGAGTGTGGTCTAGTAGGGAGATGTCTTTTCCCATTGTGGGGAGGTTGGAACTAGATTATCTTTAAGATCTCTTCCAACCCAAGCCATTCTATGGTTCTGTAATTCTTCTTCCACCTCTCTTTTGTCTCATTTTCCCTCTGTGCCTGAAGTTTTTTTAAACAGTTGGTTCTGTCCAAATTTCTTTTTAGTTTTAAAATACTTTACCAGTTGCATGTCACAATTTTCAGCTCTCCTTTTATTCTTTTTCTCTTTTTCCCTTACCATATTATGCCAAAAGGATGTTCTTGATAAGTGCTAAACAAACACTGAAGGAAAGATTATACTGTGGCTGTCATTTGCAGGCAACGTGGTAAATCCTCTTTATAGTAGCTATGTTTGTGTTCCAAGCCATCAATTAGTATAAAAAYGGCCAAAACTAATTTTTGCTTTAGAAATATTAATCCTCTTTCTGGGATCTTGCCTGTGTCTCTGGCTTTGTATAAAGGTGACACAGAGCTAGTAAAATGCCTGCTGCTCACAGCCTGCCTCTAAGTTATCCTTACCTCTAAGTGATGGTGAGCCTCTCAGAATATAGGACCATGAAGATGTATCTTGAAGGCTCTCATTTCTCATCGCAAAATGAGAGATACTTTTCAGTACCTCAGTTCAATTTTCTTTTGGCTTCATTTTCAGCTTTTTCAGGCTTTCTTTAATGCACTTGTGCTGCCAGTTCCATAGCTGYTTAATATTTCAATTTATATCAGTATGAAGAAGTGGAATTTATCCTTTCATTATTCAGCACTGGTAGATGTGATAATGTGCTTTGTTTCCAAAAGTAGGGGAAAACACTATGCTGAAACTGTCCTTTTGGTGTTTACAGAAATGTACAGGTCTTACTACATCATTGAAAAATTATTCTGTACTCACTTTTTGTGTATACAGAATTGTTTAAAATGTGCATGTGAATTAATGAAATTTTGTTTGCGTGTGTGCCAACTGGATTATTTCACAGTCCAGTTAATTTCCATTTCAAATAAATAATACTTTGTTTGCTGATAACACTGTCCTATGCTACAGATCATTCCATTCTGATGATGGGTTCCAAGGCTATAATGCTCTRTGATTCCTGAGCTGAAAATTGTAAACATTGATGTGTTGTCCCAAGATTGTCCACACAATGGAAATTCTTCTGATATCAAGCTTTCACTTCATCACCTTTTATTTTCCGTGTTTCTCCGACCTGTGTTCCAAAGCAGAACTTCAGGAATGTTTCTCTGTCCAAGGGCTCCCATTTACCKTCCTAGGGATTGTGCACATTCAGTTTTCTCAGGGCAGCAATGGGTTTTTAGTGTTCAGATCCTTTGTAGTAAATCGGTGTTGCTGAATGTACACCTCTGCTGTTAATAGATTTAATAGTAAACATTTTATCTGTTTTACAGATTATATTAGGTGGAAAAAAAAAAATTGATTCCTAAGTATATTTTTATAGAAGAGGATAATTTACAAAAATATTTTAGACTAGGTGTTTTATGTAGAAATCCTGGTCCAGCTATTAATAGGAGGGTGTTTTTAATTTTAATTTCAGGGGTGAAATATGCCTTGCTAAATATTTGCACAGTTTCTGAAACAAGTATTTTCTCAGTTTTATGGTTTCTGGCAACCAGCACGATAAATTATGGATGAAGAGAAAAAAAATATTTGTATTCATTTGGTTAAACAGAAGTTATGCTTGGTTGGTTTTACTGAGGGCATCCGTTGTGGTAATAGACCAAGTTCCATGATGTGGACAGTGTATGTAAAGTCTGTCTCATAAATTATGTATTATGGGGAGAAAAAGGAAGTGGGAGAAGAAATGCAGATATCAAGTGCATGTGCTGAGATCCTGTGCACCATCTGACAGACATTATATCATTATAAAATATAAGCAAACTTTTTATATTAGTGTTTTTTCCCCTTATTATTTTGAAGTTCCTAATATACATGTAATGTTATCTTTGTATCACTGAAAAAGTTTTTTTAGTAAGATTAATAGTGCATTTGCATCATAATTGTTCTTGTCTGGAAAACGTTTTCACAACATTTGCCAGTGTATAAACAATAGCATTAGAAACCTACGTATTTAAGGAAAGGTTCATTTGAATGAATTTATCCTGTTTCTGTTTTTTTTTTTCCCCATTTTTGTTTTTAAAGTAAGATTAGACTTTGTGCACCTGCAGCCTCCTCGCTTCTGGGGCAGTGAAAGAAGTAGAAAAGACTTGGAGGCTGTGCAAGGGTTTCTCAGCAGTAGCAAGAACATCTCTGTGTTAGCAACATGATTTTCAGTGCAAATTGAAAGCATAACCCGTAACAGTTACTGTGTAGAAAATTAACTCTATACCAGCCTAAACCATTACAGATTGGAAGTCCCAAGACCTGCAACACTCTGGATGAGCTAAGACTRTRATCAGAATGTGATCTAGGATCTTTWAAAGAGTAGATTTCACTGACATACCCTTCATTTTTTGTTAGCTTTAGTGAAARTTTTGAGCACTCTACACTTGCTGGTCTGAAACTGGAATAGATTTCAGATAAAAAATTTAAAAAAAGCTATTCAATCTATAAAGGATTGATTTATATTATGTGATTTGTACTTAAGGGAAGAATGTCTCCTGTTACTTAAGTGTCCATAGATCAGTGTAAAGAAGGGTCTCCGCATTTGAAAAATAAAAATTAATATTAGGAATTTCCCCATTAAATATATGTATTTTTTAATACTGCCATATCCATATGGCATTTTTAGTGATGCTTTTTTCAGACATCTTAAGAGCTGCAAGGCTCACCACTGGGTATTTGTTTTACTTCAGCCTGACAGCTGATAGCATTTTTAGGCAATAATTCCTGTGTCAAATAAGTAATGGCAGATCAGTAAGGAGTTCTCCTTTTGGAAGGACACCAAATCACCAAACCTTGTTTCCAAGACTTAGAATGAGGACCGTATAGCATTCCTGATAAGATGATAGTTTCAGAGTTCAACATATATAGCCTAATTTTTTATTTGAATCTGTTTGGCTTCTGCATACAGACACTGATGTTAAAACTTTATTGTTTATCAGATAATTATTATTTTACATTAAGGAGGTGAATTAATYTCAATTACATAGTTACTGGATGCACCTTATCTGCCTTCAGCTGGCTCTGTATTGCATTAAGAAAGGGAGATAAAAATCACTATCCACATATCACAGTTCTATAGTTTGCCTGTTGTGACCTTAAAATGTGCAATCACATTGTGTGGGTGCTGTTTAGGAACAGCTGTTTGCAACCAATTCAATTCCTTTAAGTGAGATAGATTACAGAAACAGCTGGCTATCACATTATTAGAGA
Source organism: Malurus melanocephalus (assembly GCF_030028575.1). Lineage (NCBI taxonomy): Eukaryota > Metazoa > Chordata > Aves > Passeriformes > Maluridae > Malurus > Malurus melanocephalus. The sequence continues at coordinate 2,756,963 of NW_026623278.1, forward strand.
TTAAGTCTTAAAGACACTGCAATTAAAATAATTATGTTATTGTTYCTTTCTGGCTGCAGAAATGCTTCTGGGGCTATGGAGATTAGTCTTGTTCACAATGACTCTATATTTAGAAATTACTGGCTTTTTTAAATGGTAAAAGAAAAATGTGTGACTCCAGTATRGCTTTTCTAATAGAGTCATTACTTGAAATAATTTTTTCTTCTATGTTTCCTGTTCCACTGAGGAAGCTTGCCACCCTTGGAACACCTTTAAAAGTCTATGCTCTGGGCTGCTGTAGAGCCATTGAGAACTGCAGKTTTTTGACTCTTCTCTGCTTTCATTAAAATGAATGAAAAGCTGTACGTAATTTGGATTATATCATGAGATTGTCAGTGCTATCTTCACCATCACATTTGTTTTAATTGATGTCAGACTCCAGGTACTTTCACTAACAGTCATAAGGAAACTTATCTTAAGGCTTGCATAGTCACTCGGCCACCATCCTCTTCTGTGCCACCCATGGGGATTGAGTCATCCCGCCAAAATAACCCTGAAGAGGTCATGTCTCTTGCATCCTCAGTATTCTTTGGGACAGCTGTGTTGTTTGATTTCTGAGTTTAACTGAAAATATTACACACACATCTCTCAATATGGATAGTGGCGGTTTTCTTTTCAGGGTCAGGCAATTTTCATTTCCCTTAGGAGCTTTGTCTTCAGCGCTACCTCTTGCTTTATTTTTGGTACAGCCCAAGACAGKCTATAGTGTGCTTTGGAGGGAGAAGGTGCAGGAAGAGTGTTTTCACTCTGGTTCCAGATAGTGAATAAATTATTTGATTGTTCCCTGGAGAGCAAAGCGGCATGGCCTGCCAGCAAGCCTCAAGTCGCCCGCAGGACCTTGGGAGTGTGAGCAGATGGGCTGGGAACCTGCCCAAGCCCTGGCTCCCGTGCGCTGGCTGCTCCTGCCAGCTCGCCTGCTGCGCCCCGAGCTCCATCAAAGCGCGTGAGGATGGCGCTCCAGGGCCGGCCCCTRCGGCAAGCCAGCCTTTGAGCCTGTTCCTAACAGGCTAACTAGGCCCTTGGGTCTTCTGGCCATACTGAGCGCTTTCTGGAGCAGKAAGGGAGAGATAAATCATTCATAGAGGTGAAAGCTGCTGCTTCTCAGGACTGATAGGAGAGGCTGGTTCTAAAGCCCTTGTCAGTCGCAAGCGATGCTGAACAGTTCTACATCAGGATTTCCTGTTCTGAATTCTGATGTAGGGGTCTTATTAGGTAGTCTGGAGGGGAAAAGGAAAGGAACAAGGACAAARAAAAATAATCTTGTTGGTAAATGAGAGGGCAAAGCTTTTTGAATAACCATCATGATTTTTCAGATGCAAAATGTCCACCTTCAATGTGTGTGTTACCAGGCACACTTTAGCTTGACTGTTTAGGTAAGAGAGTGTTTATAGCTCTTAACTGTGGCAGAAATGTGGGATTAATGTTTAGCTAGTGCAACTGTAATTCCACATCTGATGAAAATAAAATGACAGAGAATGAAAGGTAGTTTATTAACTGGAACTRTTTTCCCTTGCCATGSTAGAAGTCAGTCTTCTACCAAGGCYCTTCTCACAGGGCTCCCTCATATGACCTCTGGCTGCACCTGAGTTATCAAACTGCTTTTGTTAAGCTGGTGATGTTGTTTACAAGGATGAATATGCAGAGAGGGTGCAGAAGAGAGACATGAGCATTGATGGTGGGCTGAAGATCTGTATCCACATAGTCTGGCTACTCCTGTCTGGCTGCCCAGGTTATCTCCTTGCCACAGCACACAAACTTTTGAAGATGGTTRTGTTKGGTCTGGCTGAGATGTTCATTTTCCCCCAGCAGCCCTCACAGTGCCATGCATTGGTACTTAGAAAGGTGTTGATAATACCCAGTTTTGGCTACTGCTGAGCAGCACTGGCACTGCATCAGTGATGTCTCATAACATTCTCCCCCATCTGGAGCTGAGGGTGTGCAAGATCCTGAAAGGGGACACAACCAGGACAGCTGACTCAAATTAACCAAAKGWATATTCCATATCACATGAAGTCATATAAATATAAAAGCTAAGGGAAGGAAGAGAAATGGGGCAGCATTTGTTGTTTACAATATTTGCCTTCTGGAGCAACCACWCAGAATGCTGAAGACCGGGAAGTGTCTGAACATTGCTTGCTGAGGGGAAATAGTGAATAAACTCTTTTTTTCCTCTTTGCTTATATGGACACAAACTTTTGCTTTTGCTTTAGTAAACTGCTTTAATTCAACCTATTAGTTGTTCATCTTTTCCCACCCCTGTCCATCTGGGATGGGGAGTGGTGGACGGGCTTGGAGGGCACCTGGTGTCCAGCCAAAAGTCATCCTGCCAGAACAGTGTATGCAAAATAGATAAGGCAACAGCTTAAATAACTGTGACACCAAGTCAAATGGATGAGCATCAACATCTCAGAAAGAGCAGTCAGAAAGAGTTGGGGCTATGTTTAATAATGGAGTCAAAGCACATGGGATATAAATACTGGTTTCAYGAGTCGCAACACAATTGCATGGGAATGAAGTAGTAGAGCTATTCTTAAAATTCTGCTGCTATTCCTGAAGATAGGGAACAGTTTTGCTCCAATTAGGCTAAAATGAAGTAGATGCCTAAGACAGTATGGTGAAAACTGTGGATATGTTCTGTAATTATCCAAGGATAGTCATATTTAATAATTATTGAAGTAAACAGTGGAAAATATTTGAAGTGCTCCTGTGCAAGAAGCCACATAACATATGGCAGTCATCACCAAAGCACAGTTGAGTGACTGTAGGAGGACTGTGAACGACACATTTTGTGTCCTTCTAGGATAACATATTTTCTTTATATATTCAGTCATTTGGGTTTTTATGGGACTTGGAGCCTGAATATCAAGTGTGGAACGAGCAACAAAATGTCTTAGAGGCAGAAGGGTGCAGGTGCATCATTTGCCATGAAGTGTTCAAAAGCTTGTGAGCACCAACATGGGTTGGGTGGTAGTGCATCTGTGCTGTGCATTGGGTTTGTAGGGAGCAACCTTTGTGTTAATGCAGGCCCCACCTGATAAWTATGTGTGTTACAACCCAGAAAGAGCTGGACTGATCATGACATTGCCCTGTGTGATCAAGGACCCCATAAGTTCAGTGTATGTCTTTTTCATTGTACTGTACTACATCCAGAAGCATTCTGTGGGCTGTGGAAAATTTAAAACTATCAGGATCCTTGAAGAAACTTGGCTATCCATTTAATAAACTATGTAAACTAGATATTCATTGCTTCAGTATCACTGCATTTATTGCACTGAGATTTGTCCTTGCTAATTTTTTTAACTATTAAGTGCACGGTATTTACAGATATTTACAGATATTTGCAGATATTTGCAGATATTTACAGATATTTACAGATATTTGCAGATATTTACAGATATTTACAGATATTTACAGAATGGCTTTGAGTATAAACGGATAAGCTACACTATTTGTACCAAGACTGGTGTCAAATATAACTGGGCTTTATGTTGTCTCTCTTCCCACCAATCAATCTCCTTCTCCAATGAATCCAATGGATTTACAGTCGCTTGTCATCCACTGTTTACCCATCTCACCATTCCTGCAGCTCTGTAAACCCGCTTCAAATCCCAGCCTGCTGTGGCTTCATTCCCTGTCCAGGCAGGTACTCRGCTCCTGCTGAGGTGCTGTGTGTGCCCAACAGCCACTGACCCTGGCAGACACCTCAGTGATGATTTCTTATCTCTGTGAGCAGCATCTCCTGTCCAGTTTTCTGTTTGTGAATAAACCAAATCTCAGATGCAAACCTCAGCATCATTTTAGGCCAAAAATTCCTTCGACAAAAATTTTCACGTTCTCTTAAATGTAGATAGCTTTTAAGAAGCAATCTTTTCAGTGCTGTTAGGCACAGTCTGTTTCCTCAGAGAGCATAGATGCAGAGGTCTGAAGAAAATCTCTTTTTGATTGTTTGGTAGTCTTTTGTGACACATGGAAGATTGAGTTTGAAAATGGGAATTATGTCGTCTTCTCAAAAGAAAAGAAAACATGAATTCAAACATGAGGGAGCAGCACTGCACTTAACATAAAAATGTGAATAGTTCTGTCTTATTGGGTTCACCTCATTACAGACTGGGTTTTAGTCTTTTTTTATTTATTCTGTTTACTTTGGAAATAGACTTTTATGTATCGCCTTCCTTTTAGACAGAAGTCTTTCCTCCACCAGGTAAAACTGGAATTCTGTTTTTCTGCAAATACTGACAAGATCAAAGTAGTTCACACTCAGGAGAGCCATTTTGCTCTTTATTCAGGATATCATGGTATTCTTGCAAAACTGAAATACGATTCTAGAGCATGCTTATAATAAAGGAAGGAGGGCTCAGAACTCCTCCTGCAGTGACCCGTTGCCTTTGGCAAACCTAATTAAAAAAGACTGTGGATGCCTTTTGTTGTGAGGTTCTCTCTTCTTTCAAAAGAACATCTTAATCAAGATGTGATGCTATTAATTTTTTTTGGCAGAACTCTTTAGATGTTCCTGGGGTTGGAAGGGTTTTCCTGCTTTAATAATTTGCAGGTTTTGAAGGTTTTTCTCATCTCACTTAGATGGAATGCCAGGCWTAAATTTTTTAATCAACTGGTTGGTTGGAATAAAAAAATATTTCAATTTCAACCTTTAATTTTTAAGTGTTGTATAAGCTGAAAAAGCTAAATCCAACTCTTTTCAAGTTAAAATATTCCTGGTTTGTTTTAACTCTTCAAACAGAACATTTTAGCAAAAGTGTTCCCCTTCCCTTGAAATCTAAAGCTTAATTGTAGCAGACAGAACAAAGAATTCTCAAGAAGGGTTTTAGTTGTTAGTTTAGGCTGAAAGTTTCTGGTGATGGGGTACTAAGCAAGGCATAAATAATYCTAGGTCACTGGCTTTGGCATTATATGTGRCAGTGATTTTGGAGAAGCCTTCTCRAGGTGTGCTTCTGGAACAACAGCYGTGTAATCACTTATCCCTTGCTTAGGAATAATGCTGAGGATACTGGCAAGGAATAAATGATAATTGAACTCTTGGAGATAGTAGCACTGAAAACTTGTTTCAATTCCATGTGGTAGGTTTACTTTTTATAAATTAATGGAGATTAGGGCCAATAGAAATAAATACAGGAAACCCCAAAGACTTTTAGATATGACTACTGGTAATTATCACTGAGCAGTCTCTGCAGCACTACAGAGAATTTAGCAATATGAACACTAAAGTAAATTCTATTAAAATCTTTCTGTTGTAGMATTTAGTAACCATAGTAATGATCAGAGTATGAATTCCCTCATCATCATAGTACACTGTACTGGCTGCTCCTTGACAGTAGATGTTAGCAGCTGCTGTTCAAACACACAGAAGATAAGCAGGGAGCTGGTGAAGGTCAGTTATTCTATAGCTAAAAACGTTGCCAAGTCATCAAGCTTTGCGCTGTGTCTCATGAGGTATGGCAGTAATTTCAGAGAGGTCTTTTCAGTCTCATCATGTCTCTGGAACCACAGCAGAAGCCATGTAGATACAGAAGCAGCATATGTCCAAGAGGGAGGCAGTGGGTTGCCATAGTGAATGTAAATGCTGAACTGGTGTTTATCCACATCTAAGCTGCTTTAATGTTTTTGCTCACTATGGAAGTTCTAAATGTCTTTTCATAGACAATTGCAACGTGGTTGTTCTTTGTCTTCGTATTAAATCAGATTTTAAAGACTCTATTCTGTGCTTCTTAACCAATCTTGTGTGTTGGGATGAATTATTGGTGTATTTTTTTTTTTTTCCACTGACTGAGCTGTGTGATTTCCAGCGCAGTTAATGATGCAGATCTTTAGCCCTGATAGAAGAGAACATGGAACAGCTGTCAGCACATAGCTGGATCTGTGCTCCCTGGTTCCTGGCAAGACCAGAAGAACAAAACTGCTGAGCTTATGCCCGATACTCATGACCCAGATGAGGTTAAAAGAGCTGCCAGTTATTGTGCTAGTAACAGGGAGCTGAGGTGACCAAGGAGTTGTCATAGAAACTCCAAGGGATGGAAATTTTGTTTTTCATACTGAAATTTACATTTCTGAATAGGCTTCCTATTTGATTTGATTTGACCTGTGAAACAACCTCTCTCTCTCTTTTTATTGTACAGGGGAGCTGTAGCTGTAGGTTTTTTTCATATCTCCTGTAAGTAGGTTTCACCTTTGGATTGTGGATAACCTGATGTGTGCTGCTGTCAAGGTTCCCTGAAAGCTTCACAAACGAAAGAAAAATACCTTGGCTAATGACTGGTGCCTGCTCATCCTGCCTTYTTACATTTTCATCATCCTTGTGGCTCAATGTCAATTGTGTTTAACATAAAAATGTTTCTGAAAATGCTGAGTACGGGACTAGTATAAGACTAAGACACCACATTTTTTCCATAATTTTCTAAATTTATCATGTCTGTTGTTTTTATAGTGTTAAGGGATTGGGGTTTAGGGGAAAGGGATTATTRCAAGAGAAACAGAAATGCCACTTCAGTTCTGAAATACTTGGTGTGACTCAGCTTCAATTGTTCTCATAGCCTCATATCCATCTGCGTGGAAACTGATAAGCATTTAAATTAAATATAAATACAGATTCTATTCTATAATATTCTTCATTGAGTCTCTCATCTATTTGCAGTGGTTCGGTGTCAAAGGKTTTTTTTTTTTGTTCTTGTTTTCTTGCTGGTTTTTGATTTTTTAATAAAATATTTACCCTTCTTTCCTCTTTGTTTCAAGAGCAAATCTAAATAATTTCATCTTGAGGCACTTGTCTGACAAGGCATTCATGTCCCACTTTTTACTGTTTTAAAATCTTACCCCCAAAGAAGCCGAGTACTTACTAGTTAGACTTTCTTTGTTTTGTTCTGGTGTGGTCCTAAAGGCTTTCTGGCCTTTAGGGATTTGTCAGGTTAAATAAAGGAATAGTGATTTTCAGGCATTATGTTGCACTACTTCTGAAGACACTATATGGATGTTTTTGTTTGTCAGCTTTGTAACTGCTTTTGRAATCTCTCTTCACATTCATCCTGAGCAGCTACATTGAAAGGATAGGCTAAGATAAACTGCATTACAATAGTCAAGATGGAATATTGGAAGCAGGAGCAAATTAAAAGAAAAAAATCTCAATGTGTCTTGGGATAATGTTCACCTTTTAAAATTTTGCATTTCTTTTGTCACTTTAAACTGATAGAGTGTGCTGGTTACAAAAAGCTCCCTTAAACTTCCAAGCCTGAGGAAATCATCTGAGAGTGCTAGCTTAAAAAAATTGGTTATGAAAATGAATCACTGTCTGCAGATGGACAAAAAGATTTTGTGATGCAGATGTTCTTCTTTCACTGCCTTTCACTGTTGCCTCTTCTGTATTTCAAGGGTACAGATGATAAAGAAATTTTACTCTTTACTGAGTATCACTGGGCTGTCTTCAGTCTTTTAGGGAAATGAAAATCTCTGCTTTCAGTCGAAGGATGTTTGATGCTGTGAATGCAAGTGGGAGTCTAAAATTACTAATGAGAATCTTTTGTGAATTACCCATATTTATGTAGATAACATAGACATGAGCTAATTCACATATCCTTGAAACTGTGACTTGACTTACATTCTCAGGTGAATTGCACACATAACTACATAAAATGCATGGAAAAGAAAGACTTTATTAGGATGCAGAAAGAAGACTGCAGTGGAAGTAGAGGTGGCAGAATGAATTAACTCACCTCAGTGCTTTACACCCTTCAGGCTGTCATAGAAACAATTGCAAATAGAGGTATCAAAACTTAATATTATAGGTGGCACTATAGAGTTGAAACCTGGAAATAATTTAGTCTCAAAGAAATTTTGAAATCTTCTGTATTAATTGAAGTTGACAAAATACTCTGAGTTAGCCATCCTCAGCTGAAGATTTGTATTATAGCAAACTGCCTCACAAGCCTTTTGTTKTCTCTTGATCCCACTAAAGCTGAAAATGGAATGAAAACAGCTGTTATTTTGTATTTCAGCTTTCAATTTGTAGTCCCAAGGTACAAAGGAAGATAAGAATTAAGAAAGAAGAAACTAAGTGGGACTGCCCAGGAGATTTGTTTGAGTTTTGGGATTTACTAATTCATAGATACAAATATAGTTATAATTGTCAGCTGTGTCAACTGATGTTTTTAATAGCTATTTTGAGGACTCTAAATTAGCCCTTCATATTTTTCATATGAGCAGCTTTGTAAATAAACATATTGGTCCATATTTATTTGAGCTACATGAGCACCTTGAAAAGCTGTTCGAGGCTGCTTGAGTCTCACAGTCCAGATTAAAAATATTTGAGGTTATTTTTCTGCTCTGTGTAATGGTTATTTTGCCAAYATTTTACATTTAGGTGAGTCCATTGCCTTTTTCTTCCAAAGAAACTTATCTGAATAATGTCAGTTTTATTCATAGATTTTATCCATAGTTCTTAATCAAAATGCTTTCTCTGTCTCACCAATCCCCATTTCCTTTCAAAAAAGACCAAAGTCTGTGTGACTACAGATCAAGGTCCTTTCCATTTTTCAAACCTGATTTTTGTTGGAGTATGGGTRAAACTGGTGTCAAGGTCATCATAAGTGCAACTTTTGCATTTCTCCCGAACTTTATGGATTTCTTCTTGGAATAGCTTTTCCATGAGGATATATTCAATTTTGATAGCAGATTGGCAGTTTGTGGAAGTTTCCTTTTCTAAGCCATCAGGAAACCAGCTCTGCTCTGTCTTCTCAGTGTTTATAGAAAGATGAAATGGGTCACAAGTCAGTGTGTAGAATATTTAAATCTTGTCAAAAGGTTGAAAATTTAAAATATGATTGCATTTGGTTTTGAGCAACTGTTTAATGTCATTAATTTCTGGCATGCCTAGAATTCTTCCTTGAATTTTTTTCTTTGCAATTAGCTTGCATTTCTGGCTAACACTGGAAAAATAAATGAGTCAGATGAGTGTGCTTATGGTGATGAGTCAAGATTACTGTCTGGAATGCAGGCTCCAGAGAGAAGGAGGATAGTGGTGATTCTAAAATGGTTATTAATGTGTTAGTGAGTGAAACTCACAACTCATTTCATCTAAATCAAGGGAGACCTGTCAGATCGTAATGTATTTTTGTTTTTATGCCACTTGGGCAGAATTGGACATGTTAGTAGCAATGTGCTCTTTATGTCTTTTGTGATATTTCATTCTTTATAGACAACTGAAAATTGAGGCAAAAAACATTACATGCTGCTATAAATGATTGATTCCTCGGTCTTGACAACCCAGAAGTGATCATTTGTCAATTTCTATGACTCAAAGTGCAAAAGTAGCTGAATTTGCAAGTTACATTTTAATAAAGCTGCCATTTTGTATGGAGCTCAGGTCCCTTTAAATAATACCTTTCCTTTTGGTACAAAACACAAGATTTCAGTAAATTCTATATTTGCAAGGTTATCCTGATGAAAAATGAATACATCAATATATACATGTGAATATGTGAGAAGTTACTTTTTTTTTTCCCTGAAGAATAATACATGTAAATGTGAGGAATATTTTCTACTTCCTAAGTGTGGTGTCCAGAAAGCAAATTCTCTTTTTTTAGAAACATGATTTATATATACACAAGTATTTTTCTACATTGGTAAAACTCAATATGAAAATATTTTCTGACATCTGACGTCTGAGTATGTTTTGATAATGTAAGGGTATGTTTTGATAATGTAAATAGAAGTGGTTTTGCTTTTACTAACTTGGATGGAGGTCTGGAATCTCCATGCTTAGAGGTATTCACAACTTGACTCGAGATGGCTTTGAGCAAATTATTTTTTATGTTGAAGTTGGATCTGATGTCGCAATTGTCCCAGCTTTGAGTAAAGGTTTACTAATCCTCCAGACCCTTCCATGCAACCTTCATGTGACTGCTGGAAAAGAGGAGAAGAGAAGAGAAGAGAAGAGAAGAGAAGAGAAGAGAAGAGAAGAGAAGAGAAGAGAAGAGAAGAGAAGAGAAGAGAAGAGAAGAGAAGAGAA
>NW_026623278.1:2767243-2781713 GCF_030028575.1 Malurus melanocephalus
AGAGAAGAGAAGAGAAGAGAAGAGAAGAGAAGAGAAGAGAAGAGAAGAGAAGAGAAGAGAAGAGAAGAGAAGAGAAGAGAAGAGAAGAGAAGAGAAGAGAAGAGAGAAGAGAAAAAGTGTTGTAAAAAGCTTGAAAGGTTGCACTATGTTTAGACACAAGAGATTTTAGCTTCTTTCATGACCTTTTGGCAAATATACAGATCCTTGGGTTTAAAATGTACTGCAGAGAAAAGTGAGTATTGCATTTCTAAATCAGTTATTTTGTGATAATATTCTGAGAAAGTAAGTCCTGCCTTTGGTCACACTAGGTAAACATAATCTCTTTGTAAAAAATATAAATCTTGAAATTAAATCACTGTTGATTTCCATCTATGCAACCATCAAAGGTATCATAAATACAATGTCTTAGTGATTTATTCCTATTTCTGTGATACTAGAAGTAAAACTCGGAAAGAAGATGATTTGTCCAGGAAGGCTGGAAAGTAAAGGAAGGCTCTGGAAAATAACTGTGAATTTTATCCTAATAAAATATTCTTTGTAGAGAATTAGGATCCAAACATGCTACATAGAAACACAGAATGCATTAAAAATGTTTTCTGGTATTTTTGTGGTTGGTGCAAATATGTAGTACAGTCTCAACATTTAGCTGAGACTGTATAATCCATGTTTGGGGTYCAGCATTGCAAAGGCTTCAAAATATGTGGCCTCAGGTGTCTGTGGGCAGGTAGTGGTAGACATCCRTCAAGATTTTATTCTTTAAAACATGCAGGGAAGCAGAAAAGTACCTTGGTAGACACAGCTTAACAAAAAGAGGGAGGGTAACAAAGCCAAAACTCCTTTGTTGAAACAAGAGGTGAAGGAAGCATGGTCTGTGGGAAAATGTCATCTGAGTGCTTATTCAAGTCGCACGCCTGTGTGTATTTTGATTCTGGGTCCTGGAGAATGAAACAGGGCTAAGTTTCTCTTCTGTGTCACTTGAAGTAGACCAATGAGTCTCTGATGTGAGGAGCTAAGTGCCCCCAAGAGATGGAAGTCACGGAGGCAGGGATCCCGCAGAGGGTGATCTTCAGATAACCCCGTTGGAAGATGCTGTGATGACAAAGGAAGGCAGCAGATATATTGGAGGTATCCTGTTGAAGTGGAAAACTGAGCTAGTAGATGCAGAAGCTCATTTTTCTGCAGGTTGAGTTGGAGACATGAACTGATATATAATGTCACYGATTCAAGCTCACTTGAACTGTCAGCAAAGGTCAACATGCACACGACTTGACGCTGTGTGCACTGAGCACTGTGTCTGTAAAACTGATTCCAGTGGATGGGAAGAGGTGGGCTGAAGAGGCAGGAGTGCTCTTGTAAGGTGTATGTCTCAGTCTATGAGTTTCTCACATCCTGCATATGAGTACTATGASACAGCATAAGGAAGAAATAAATTAAGTTTGAGTTAAAAGGACAAAATAATGGTGTTGACGTGTCCCAGTTAAACAGGCCGTGTAGGAAGACACATCTCAAACCAAGTGTAACGTGCTGACATATGGCCTTTGGTCATGGGAAATCGTGAGGAAAAATTTCAGACCATTTATGTTTCATGTGATGAAAGGAAAGAAGTTGCATGCTGCGTTCAGGTAAAATGAGCAGTCGGCRCAAAGTCCGCTGAGATTGACGTAGTTTTTCTTTCGTAAGTTCTCCTATTTAATACTATGATACAAAGTAGCTGTCTGTGCACATTGTACAAGCTTCTGATTCAGCGTTTTGCTTTTCCTCTTACTAATTCAGTTGTATTTCTGTATTAATGATAGAAAAAAAAATAGTGGAAATGTCTTTGTGAACATTTGAAAATAAAGAACGAGGCAGTCTGTTAGTTACTGCATATATACTTCTTGATGAAGGGATACATGTTCAAATTATGACTTTTACAAGACAAATCCCTAAAATAAAATAAGAAAAGCAATGATGCARCTGAGATAAAGTCCATAAATATAATGGAATTGCCAAAACTGTATTCAGGAAATGTTGACCTCAATATAAAACTCTATTAATTCGGTAAATGAATACAGGGTTGTACCCACTTCATAGAGCAGGAGGCAAAATTAGAGAAAAAAAGTCATTGTGAAACTGGGTCAATGGAGTTTTATGAAGATTAAAAAAGAACAACAGAGATGTATTAAAAAGAACCTTAGAACTTAGTTTCAGATTCTGATATTTACATCTTAATTTCTACTTCAGATATTAATTGCTGARTAAATGGCATCAGGGAATTAAGAAATGCAAAGGTGTCTTGGRGACAGGATTTCTCAAATAAGTTAGCGATCCATGAAAACTTGGGAGGGTAGGATTGAAAAAACCTCCAAAACCCCTATGCTGAGACAACTGAAATTTTACTGGTGTTTTTTACTGACTTTAGAAGCTGTTAATCATAGTGGACTAAATAATAGATTCAGAATCATGCAGATTGGAAAAGACCTTTAAGATCATTGAGTCCGACTATAAATATAACACTGCCAAGTCCTTCACTAAGCCATGTCCCTAACTGCCAMATCTGCACATCTCTAAAATGCCTTCAGGGATGGTGACTCAACCACTTCCCTTGGYAGCCTCTTCCAATGCTTGGCAACCCTTTTTGTGAAGACATTCTTCTTAATATCCAATCTAAACCTCCCCTGGTGCAACTGAAACCTCCCCTGTTGAAAGTGGATGCTGGAATGGGAGAAGTAACTGGAAGGTATTGAGGCAGTGAAGGTAATTAGGAGGGGAATTACAGAAACAGCAAAGCCAGTGAATTACCTACTGCATTCTGTACATGTGGTGCCAGAGCATGGCTGGCTGCATGTTAGTCCAGCACATCAATCTCATCTTCCCAATTCTCCTATTCACTAATATTTAGAAGCCCAAATGGCAGATGTAGGCCCAAATGGCAGATGTAGCCCAAATGGCAGATGTAGCCCAAATGGCACAAGTAGGCAGATGAAAATGAGGCAAGAGGAAAAAAAAAATCCCTGAATGGTGAAAGGTAAAAGAGACCCAAGATGCTGTTCCTGCCATCAGTGGGAGCCCCAGCTCTGCCCTCTCCCAGCCCTCTTCACCAGCTGTGCTGTATTGGGTCAGCTCTGAGCCACAGGCACTGAGCTTTTTTGGGGGTACAGTGTCAAGTAAAGCTCTGCTCAGGTCTCCATGTGTCAGTGAGGCAGGAGCTGCTTACTGAGTTTGCTATTCAGTACTTGGGTAGAAGCTGTTTAAAGTGTAGAAGTGTTTAAAAATATATCAAATAACCTCAGAGAAGCAGGATTTAAACAAACCAGTTTTGGCACMAGAAAAGATTTATTGAAAACTTAGGAAGAAAAAAAAAGTGGGAGACTGCTGTTCTGAAACATTTTTTTTTAATGAGGGAAGGAACAAAAGACAGAGTTCAAGATGTGTTTRTACARTAGTCKTGGGCAYATCRTGTGACTCYTGGGGATGGTCAGGGCCAGAAGTTTTGAGTCAATGATCCTTCTATGTCCCTTCCAACTCAGAATATTCTGTGATTCTGTGAAAAGCTTGAGCTTTTGAGGTGGTACTTGGGATAAGAAGAAGCTGGACTTGATCTTACTGTGCCTCCCTTCATCCCTGCGACCTTTGTAACCTACATGTGAGGTCATGCTACGAACTGTGAATACTGGAGCAACGGAGCTGATAAAATAAATCATCAGTATTTCACTGCCTCTGTGGTGGCTGGAGAGAGTTTGTTCCAGAGGAGAGCCCAGCTGTGGGTGTGCATCTGTTCTCCTGCCCARTTGTGGACCTGGAGGCACCTAAAAGTGATGGATGAAAGGACAAGTAGCTTTTACTTAGGAATTTTTCTGTGCATAACTGATCTCAGAAGTGAGTGGCTTTTAAAAAGTCATCCTAATTTCAAAGCCTTCTGATTGAAATGAAAGATTATGATTTTATAAAMAATCATATTTTATTTGGCTAAATGCTAATTATTTTGCCTGTTTGCTGTCTCTGCAACCTACCTGCCAGACAAGATGCTCGATGGGCTGTGGGTTTCGTWGTTCCTTCTCCTCTAAGAGGTGATAAAGTGCTGGTTTATGTGGAGGTAGGTGTTGCAGCCATTGGAGCTGCTATCTGAAGAGTTTGTGGGAGCAGTGTTAAAGCAGAGGAAATGTGAAATAAAGATCCTTTTCTAGGATATTTTTCCACCTCAGAGAAGAAGATTGTGGGGAGTGCCTGGTTTTGTTTTGTATTAACAGAACTATGTTTTAGCTTCTCATATTTTTCTGTGCCTATTGTCCTGGACAACAATACCCATTTTTCAGTTTAATGAACACTAAAACTCCTGCCAGTTTTGTTTAGAAGGAAGAAAATCTTGAAAATATATTTCATGCAAGGAGTGCAGATTCCATATGAGTCATTTTATATTGACAAACTTTTCTCTTTGAATGTGGATTGGTGAATGTTTTATGCACTTAGCGCTTCATTATTTTAATAGAAGTTTCTACTTCACTGTTTGAAATTCTTTTTCTCTTTCWTTTTTCCCCATGCTAGATGGAAGATATGTACAGTGACTTTGTAATATAATTATTTGGGCTTCAAGTTCYACTGTACTTCCAGATGCACATAAATGCATATTACATATTATAGTTTTGAAAAGAAAAAAAAAAAAATGAGGGTGTTACAGTGCTCCTACAAAATCAGTAGCTCTCCTCAAGCTGTTTCCATAGTGGTGTTATGGTAATCTGATCATCAGATTGCCAAGGGAAAAGAATCTTACAGAACCATGTTATGTGGCAACTAACGAGTGAGAAACTTCAGGGGATTGAGTTGCTTTTACAATTACAGGTAATTACAATGAAGGAATTAATTACAATTAATTAGCTACATAATTGGGATTCACGGACATGACAGTAATACGGTTATTTGTAAAACAAGCACACAAAGCAATCTTCTCTCCAAATCCATTTTAAAATCTGGAAATGGTTCAGTTGGTATTATTAAGATTATATCCAGGCTTAATTTCTACCTTTAATCTCCAGTGTCCTCAAAGTATTAGAGGCTTTTTGATACACTGTGATCTCCCACACTCTAAGATTAGAAAAATGCCATCATGCTCATTTTGTGTTTATATAAGGCCACAGATGCTCATAGTTAGCTGAATATTTCCTTATTTCTAGAARTTCTTTGGTGACGTTAGATAGCAAACTGAACAGAGCTCAGTTACAAAGGAGTTGAATGTGGTTTATTTTATTGAATTCACTGGAAGATTTTGTAGGAGGGTATTCATAACTTAATTCATTAAGATTTTATTAAATCTTTCAGAATACCAGGAAATTAAAATAACAGGCCAGTAGAGATAGCTTCGGGTGGACTGATTGGACATTTAGAGGTGAGCGGTCTCAGGACAACTTTATGTTCTGTATGTGATTTATACATAATGTATCTTCTTAAATACAATTAGAAAGCAGCGTTTTGTAAATGTGCTCTCTCAGACTATACTATTTAATATTCACAGCATTCGCCATAGGTATCCATGAGGAACTGTGTTGTTATTGCAGTGTACTACAGAATTCTATAGTGGCTTTACAAAGCTAAACCTGATTCTTACCAGRCTAATTCTACAGTTTCCAATTAAAGTATCAGTGTCATTTAAGGCCTGCTGCTACTGCTCAGTAGTTACCCAAAACGAATAASTAAATACTAAATATGAGTTTCAGCGTATTGAAATTACCTATTGATCCTATTAAAAGGATATCTACATTTACTAAAAGACTAAATGGAGTGTTGGCTAAGTAACTTTTTGAACATCTTGTGCTGCTAAAGAATATCCAGTGGCCCTTTAACAGTACTTTACTGGATTATTAAGGAGAACTGKTTTTTTCTCTTGATTTTCTAATTGTCATTGAATTATAGAGTTTGAGTTGGAAGAGATCTTTAAAGACCATCTAGTCCAACAGTTTTCTGCCATGGGCAGGGGCCCTTTCCAGTAGACCAGGTTGCTCAAAGCCCTATCCAGACTGCCCCTCAGACTCCCCCAGGGGCTTGCAAGCCTCACGCTCCTCACGGCATGTGGCAACTGCTGCTGCTGCTGGCATTGGCTTCCCGCTGCTTCCCAAACCAGTGCTTTTCTCTGCTATCTGTATTGAACAGCTGGAAGTTTATAATAAGATCCAGCTAAAAGAATGTAACTTCTAAAGTCAGCAGTGATATGGCACTGTTATTAATCACAGCTCATTCACAAAGGTGTTACGGTGCCTTTTCCAGCAAAAAAAAAAAAAGAGAAAACATTCGAAAAATAAATTTATTTCCAGATTTATCCACCAGGTTTCATCATAGCTGTATATTACTCTCGTTTGTTTATAAGAAAAATAAAAATTGTGACTCTGTGGGAAAGAACAAGTGACTGTAAATACTAGTGTCTTTTCTAATGAAGAGCGCCAGGTATTTTGTGCTTTGACATTTGCTGGTGCTCATCCTCATACATAATGAGTAATTTCTAGGGGGAAATAATTGTGTTTAGGATATTTTATCATGATGATTTTGAAAGAATATTTTTATCGCTTTTATTGTAAAAATTCCATAYGAAAGATGCTAAAAAACAACCAGTTTCTCAAGAGTCTGTAATCTGAAATGCTAATATAATGTTGCCAAATATTGGCTGAGGGTCTTCAATATTTTTATACATCAGAGTGCTTTTTCCCCCTTCCATTAAAACAAGCTCCCTAGGATGAGATGAAATGTGTTAAATGCTTCCAGTTGGGTCATGCATCTGTACTACACATACAGCACCCCAAAAAAGTGAAATTTTTGTGTTTACATCTATACTGAGTACCCTATGATATGCCACAAGAAGCTCATTTCAATACTCAATCATTTTATCTTGCCTCTGGGAGCTTGGATTGTGGTCCATCATGCTCATTAGTTTCTGATACCCTTATGGTTCCTACAGCCTAGTGTAGCTTAGTGGTTGATCAGTGTTTTATGAAATACTGTTTTTGTTRTTTAAAAGTCAAAATTTTGATATGTATTAAAAACATAATAAGCAGGATATTAAAAGCAGAATATGAAAATAACACTCTTTCTTGAGCTATGATACTATTATTTGGATACAAATATTCTTTAGCATTTATATTTAATATTCTGAGGGAAAAAGAGAAAACTTGGAAGTTAAATGTAAGCAAGTCTCACAACTGAAGTCATAGCATCTGTTCAACACAGTTTTAGATTTTAAATTATGGATTTCTCTTTCTTTTCTTGCTTAGATTTGCCCCTGTAGAGAGAATTGCTGCAAGTTCATCCAGCTGTTATTCCAGAAATGGATAAATAAAATCCTTCCCATTTCTTGAGTGAATGTCAAATTTACAGAGGTCTGGGCTCATTTCAGAGTGTATGTAAAGCTGCAAAGAACTATTTTGACTTCTACTACCAAATAAATATTTTTTATTAGTATGAATTTAAAAGTTTTTGCTCATGCAACAATACTTTGGCAATCCTATTGGTTGTACATTTATCCTAAGTTATGGTTCACAGGTGTTGTGTTATTGGAAAGAGATAGAAAGAGTTTTGCAGCAGATCACATGGGAAGTTTGTGCTGCAGTAGGAAAGGGAAAGCAGATCTCTGGAATGGAACTCCTTGTGCTGTGTAACCTTTCTCTCTGTGTAAGAACGAAGGATGCCAGAAGGGATCTGGTGCCTACAGGAAAAGCAGATGATTTGGTGTGTTAAAGAAAACATCAGTTCCAGAAAACAAGACATGATATTTTCCTCTACAAAGATTATCTGAGGTATTTCCCTCCCATTATTAGGATCTSAGTTTACCTTCTGGCATCCAGTAATACCTACTGAAGGTTTTATCCCCAGATCTCAGTAATACTTGTCTCATGTTTTAAAGATTAACCAGCTCAAATCCCTGAATATATTGGGCATGTTAATTTTTTTGAGCCACGTAAAATTGTTAAATTTTGTTCCAAGTATTTTTTAAAATAATTTTGTCAAAATGTAGGAAGACACAAATTATACTTTTTTCCTTCAAAGACCATTTTCTTTTCTTGTAATTCTAAGCTGATATTTGAATAGGATTATTTTAAAAGAAAATTAGAYTGATACAGTCTTTTTAGATGTTAATCCTACAAAAGCTGCCACCTTTGAAGTTTTTCCTGAGTGAAATCTCACCTCTTCCTAACATGCYATTTCTTTTAAGAGAGAAGCAATTTCATATCAAGCATGCTAAATGTGAACTTCTTTGTTACTTTTAACTGCCAAGTTTCCCTAGGTCCTTTTCCATTCTAGAGGAGTTTCTAACCTTAAGGCAAGTTGGGGACAGATGTCTTTGAATGAGTAAGTAGGAACGGGGACTTAAATGTTCCTGTGTGATCCTGCCAAGTGTATAACCTTATGCAGTTGGAGAAGTCTGGGGGCCTTGAGGAAGCKTTAGTTTATGACAAATGTTAAACTGATGCTGTGGCTCCATAATGTCTCCTGGGCGAGGTGCCCAAAGGAGGGGCAGCTGTGGAGGGGCTTTGCACAGGGAGCCCTGTGTCCACCTCAGGCTCCTGCACCTTGGGGTTTTAGTGGGGCATGTGGGAAAGCTTCACAACTGAAGAACTTCTCACTTATCAGGTAATGCTGATACACAGCCTGACAAGATCTCTCTTCTGTGAGTGAAGAGGCGCTTGATCCTCTGAAGCTGCGGCTCAGCAGGAGACGCTCTGTTCAAGGCTGCAGCAGAGAGTGAGGCACTTTGCTTGTTCAATGACAGGTGTGTTTTTCCTGTGTAAGAGGCAGCATTTGGGAGACCCTAATGAGCAGGGAGCTCAGCGAGAGATTGTGGGAATCAAGRGCTCTTGTTTGTCGCAGTGGCAGATGTTGCTTCTGCGAGCAGCAGACATGATTACTGTCTGGATGGCCTTAAGATGTGACAAGTGTTATCTGCCTGGGAATTTGTCATGCTTGACCCCAAGCAAAGACAGACTAAAGCCTGTCAACACAGGGATAGCCTGCAGATACATTGCTSCTTATCATCCAAAATCACAGAGAGATTTTGATTAAAAATAGAGAAGAATGAGAAGCAGTTCAGTTATTTTGAATCAGAAGTGCTCAGTCAGGCTTAATTGCCTCTAGTTGTAATAAACCTGTGGAAGAAATGGGATTTTTAGGGATATAATTGCATGTCTATTTACAAGAAAGGGATATTATTAGTTGGTCATGCAAAAGGAAAAAGATTACAAATTCCTCGAAGTTCACCTGGCTGTCGAGTTTTGTGTTGTCATTTCTTAGAATTTCCTGACAACTTTGTATTTCACCATAYTWTTTTTTTTTTTTTTTGCTTGAGAGAACACCCCCATACCTAATTCTGGCTGCAGTTAGTTTAAATTAAAGAACCTTCATATCATCCAAATGCTGTTGAGGATTTTAGCCACACATTTGAAAAGGTTGGTTGAGATACGATGCACCTGTTGTTTCTGGTTACATACCCATACCTGCAAGAATAAAAAAAAAGTAATGTAAGAGATAAATACATCAAAGGCAACATGGATTTCCTATTATTCCTTGTAACTCACGTTGAAACTTTGCTCTAGAAGTTCAGGAGTGATACACTATTTTTAAAAAACTACTAGGACACCTGACAGGCTTTTATGGGCAATAGGATGCTTAGTTATGGCCACTTGTTCATGCAGTACCTGTGGTCCTGAACTCCTAGTAGTCATGTGGAAGACACAAAGTCAAAAAAGCTCTATTGCTTTTAGCCAAAAACCCAAACAAAACAAACAAACCCAAACAAAACAAAAGGACAGAATGATGGGTAAAGGAAATACATTAATCAAAAAGTTTGAGGAGCCTTCACAATGATAAGAGTGATGCATTTTGAATCTGGTGAAGTGGTAGTGCTCCTTCATTTCTTCTCTTTATCCAAACTGAGATACAGAGCCCATATTTTCAGGCAGGGAGGAGATGCTGTATTTTCAAGACAGACTGCTCTACCTCCTCAATCCATGTCACAATATTGTATTTTCTGTGTTGCCTCAAATTTTTTTTTTGAAAGTTTCTAATAGTTTGAATGAAGGAAATAGGTTCCATGATAAGGGTCACTGAGCATTAATGTTATTSCCAGTGCTTCTGATTTTGTTCTCACCTTCTTTTCGATTTTAGCATAGATCTTCAGAGACAATAACAGAATTTTTACTTTACTRCTTCAGTTTGTCTGCCTCTAGGTAGAATTTTTCTTCTGGGCCTGTTTTATCTTTGTACAACATACATTATTTGCACAGGACATTTTTACCACTACTGATCTGAGGACRAAAAGTGGCAGTCTCTTTTAATTAGAATAGCAAATCACCACCCTGTTTCTAAACTATTTGTATGTGGCTTTCATGAAATCAATATAGGAAAGTATTATCCACCTGTGTTTACTTCCATTGTAAGTATCTATTGGTAGAGGGAGACTGACTTTCCAYTGGAAAATTGAAGCTTGAGAAAATCTATAACTGGAAGCTAGATAATACTAGAAATGCTTGAGGTCTCCTAGCTGTCCAACATATTAAACCATACTTAGTGATGTCTGTCACTTTTAAAGTAACATGTATGTTGAAGAAGTTTGGCTTGCACTGAATAAGAAAACATAATATAGRCTTATATTAGACAGAGATCTGAGTGCCTTCCAAAATCAATGTCAAAATGTGAAGAATCCATGTTTTGTAGCTGTACAGACAATTCCATATAATTTTACATATTGGTCTGCATACATATATACATATGTGTGTGTCATGCTGGTAAACATCAAGATGATAAAGGTGATGATAGAATACCAGCGACTTACATTGCTGTCCACAGTGAGCAGTTAAAAATCCCCTGARATTAATTTAGATACCTATTTAAAGACAGATTTTGAAACATTTACAAGCTACTAGAAAATACATGAAAGACATGAGTCMTTAGTGAGAGTAGTGCAGTACATATTGAAGCTGACACCTTATTCTGCTACTGCCTTTATAGGTGAAGGAAAGTAGATGTGTTTTCCTCTTATGCTGCCAAGGGAATAGCTAAAGCAGCTGCCCAGTGATCACACTGCTAGAGAAAACAAGATAATTATTTCATGATGATTGTCATAGCTAACAGCAAGTAGACTGCAATGCACAAAAGCTGAAAATAATTCTTCAGGTGTAATAATAATTAAAGAAATGTCAGGCTCTCCTGACATCTTAATGATGGTTGAGTCTTGGAAGACTCAYAATACTAGGTTTTCTTCATTGCTTGGGGTTGGTTTTAATTATTGTTAGTTTATTGTTGAACTTCCCTGAACTTAACTGGATATATCACACTAATACGTATTGCACAGATAAATGTRTGTATTGGGTTGATGAAAATAGTGCAATTGATGAAACAGAGAGTGGAAAAAAAGGGACTTGTCATAGAGAGTATGGGAGGAAAGATCTGGGCAGGGAAGAAGATACCACTTGTGGAACAAATTTACCTATCATTTTGTGAGCCATAGCGGCAGTAATAATGCATTGCTGWATCACAAAATAAAAGGGTACGTATTGAGTCTGTGGAAAAGAACCACCCAGGAGAAATTTTCTCAATTTCTGGTTTGAGAACTCTAGACAATACGTGGGGTGTTGGAATTCCTGTGAAGTTTATTACAACATCTTGTTTTATGTAAGAAAAAGGTGATTTCCCCCCATTTATTTGTTTAATGTATCACAAGAATCTCTGAGAGGCAAAGACGTGGAAGACTCCCTTAGTGCATTCAGTCTTAYATATAACCATGAAGTTAAATCATTATGCTGTATTAAATGCCACAGTCTTGAGTAATTTCTCAATACGTTTTTAAATTATGAGACTGGGATGTGTAATTAAACAACTGTCTAGGAGACTGAAAAGTTATRTATTTTTTTGTTGTAAAGGCTTTGTGTAATGAAGCTTCTATAATACTATTCTCTAATACTAACTCTTAATGTAAGAGACAGCAAACAAAATGAACACCTGGCTGAGCTTAGAAAACATGAGATTGTCTCCCCAAGAACAGAGCAGCAACAGACTCATTAGTGTAGTAAGATTAATACGAGTCAGGACTAGACTATAGGCTAATGCTTTCTAGTGTCTCTGGGCGCTGTCCCTGGATTTCACTATGGCACGTACACTTAACCACTGTGATTTCCTTCTGCCAGCTTCACTTGAGGTGCTATAATTGTTTAAAGAACATCGCTGACCATAAATACGAGAGTCTCAGGGACTGCTGTCTTAGAAAAACAGTGTTTTGGAGCGAATTGAAACTTCTTGACAGGAGCCCTAGGCTTTCTGTTTCTGAGATATACAAAGTCTGTAAACAACTTACATATGCCACTTGCTTGGTGCCAGATGCTTGCAGCCAGGTTACTTGAGTCTTAAGAAGCTGTGGGGAAGAAAATGTATCCTGATTTTTAAAATTTTTTTGTTTGCCTSTTTGTTTTTTCATGGATTGTTATTTTTCACAATGCCATTGGAAGGCTGAAAAAAGGATTGGTTCATGGGAAGGTTATTAAAAAATGCCAGTATGATCCATTAGACCTTATTTCATTTTGTTGTTTTTCATGATGAAGAAGCAAATTCTGAAAAAGAGGGCTAGTCTGCCTTATAAATCAGGGAAAGAGTCTATTATCATGAGTGTGGTAGGCTTTAAAAAATAAGTATATACATTTGCATTTTCTGGTGATTCTTTTCACAGCCTAGTGATAAGGGCATAACCTGATGATGGTTCTGTTTCTCAGAATTTGATCTACAAAAGTAACCCATAGTTGCCTTTTGAAAAACCTTGCCTTTTTTTTTCCTGAAATGGTATAACMAGTGTATTTCATGACTCCTCAGTGCTGCTTCCTTGTGTTCACTGGCACTATCCAACCAGCCTCTGTTACAGCCTGCGTGGAAAAGGGCATGAAGGTTGCACRTATTCCATGTTTTTGAATGGCAATACTTGACACCAAATCAATATGATATATACTTATTTCCTTCAGCCTATTAATTTTCAGTATTAGTAATTAACAATGTAAGCAGTATTAGTTAGCAGGAGTATGGTTTAGAAAATTTATTGGTAAATAAACAGCTTTTAGCCTTAAATCAAGACTGTGCTTCCTATTTGCATCTCTATAAAGAAATAAGCAACTTTCTTCCTTTTGTGCCTTGTGACAGCCTTGTGAGCCATCTGTGAAATCTGCTGGAAGACAGCTTAGACATCTTTCCTTGCATCAGTCCTGAAGACAGTCGCTTCTAAAAAGTGGTTGTCATTAAAGAGCATTTATATAATACAACTCGGATTACTAAATATGATTGAAATGTGAACCAGTCTCATGCAACATAGATTCGTAATTAGGCTCCTATTAAAATTAAGCCTTGCATGAGCTAATTAAACATTTTTTATGCAGTGAGACTGTATGTTTGACAACTTAAAAAGTTATGACTAAATGCTACTCTTGCGAAGTGAAGAATATAAACAAAACTTGTGAGGGTGKGGCTCTTGGGGTGTGTGCAGTAGGTCTTTTTTTCAGTAAAGTGTTGCAATGGCATCAGAATGTTTTAAAGTTGAGATTCTTATGTATCTTTTTTCTTCTGAGGTATGGTTGGTCTGCTATCTCAGTAGAGGACTGTTACTGATAAGAGATCTGCTGTGGGTCTGGTGTGTGGTACTGCATCAGTTCTGGGTTATGATACCACGATTTATGGGAGAAAAGTCATAACTCTGATTTTCATACWGTTGAATCCTATCATACTCGGAACTTTTCTAGCCTGTTTGGTTTATATGAAAATAATTATTTTAGTGCAAAACTAAAATCTTATCTTTATTTAGGATGGTAATACCAACTGTGCTGATGTGGGTATAAAATGGTGAATCCATCTGTTGAATCAACTCTACATTTCCCTTTTTCTTGACCAAATACTCATGTCCTTTGTTCACACAATGATAGGAATTCTGAAACAGTTAAGAGTTGTAGCTTGAAAGGCAAAAATTTGAAGTATTTTTTTTTCCTTATTAAAATTCTGTATCAGCTTTTATGGGGTTAGCACATTCCAATTRATTCCAGTAAATATGAAAGTTGAAAAATATGTATTTAGTGTCTTGTGAGTCAAAAAAGAGTGGGACATTTTGTAAAGAATTGAATAATGCTGTTGAAGAGGAGCTGGTGATCCCACACCCAATGGCCCTCTGAACTGCCTGAAACCTGCTTCCAGGGTTCATCCTAAATCTTTTGCCAGATTAGCTTTGTAATGAAGAGGATCAGTTATGTTATTAAGATCCTTGTTTTAGGTCTTAGTGGACCTTAGTGGGTTTTGGGAAATGTTTTGTGGCCTATAGTGTGCCAGTGGTGATGCAGTACTGCCGCTAGGGCTTAGGAGTGCTCCTATGTGTTCAAGTTTTGGAATTTTCCAAATTTTTTACATTTGCATAGCTTTATTTTAGGGAAACTGAACAGTTTAATTATGTAAAATTTAAAAAGTTATTAATAACTTTAGGTAAGCAGCTATT
>NW_026623278.1:2781839-2799414 GCF_030028575.1 Malurus melanocephalus
GCATGGTTGGTCCCTTAAAACAGCATAACATTTTTGCAGATATTTTCATGGTATCACCTGTGAAGAAAATTCTTACGGTTTGAATAATAAAAAAATCTATTGGAAACACTCTGTCTTAAAGAAAAAGCTTTTGAGGTGATTAACTGTTTTCATTATTTTCAAAAGTATTGTTACCCATTCCAAATSATGAATATTCATGATTCATTTATTTTTTCATAGGTTATTTTCCGTGCATTTTAGTATTAGAGAAAGTCATGACATGAATTAATTTCTTGCCATTGTCACTGTTTCTTCTCATTGTTTTTGCAAATTGCAGATTGTGATGTTTCGAAAAAGTCGTGCAATAGAAGCAATGAAGACAAAGARTTTGATTACTCATACAATGAAGCTTGATACATTTGCAAAGAAGATTATGTKCTGAGGCTGCTTGCAGTTACTGGAATCTGTACTCAGTAGCTGAGGCGAGATCTTTCAGCCTTATATCCTATAATCTGGTGTGGCCAGTGCTCAGTCCTGGCCACCACAGTGCTTGAAAGCCAGGCTGCTTCTTTATGTGATAAATAATAGCATTGGTTTGGGACAACGATTCTTTTTTTAATCCTTCCTGAACAGGTTAAGTACAYAGTAGCCTGCAGTAAAATTTTAGTGGCGATAAACTCAGTTGAGTACCTGGCTTCTTTGCCTTTCTCATTGCAAAGTGCCGTTCTGTGGTTCAGAAGCATTCCTCCCCTAAATTCCATTGTTAGCCTTGTAATTTTCTTTTAATTTCCTCTTTTGTTTGTGCCATAGTCTTCTGTCAGGGATCCTGTTTCAAAAAACAAAACCAAAAAACAACAGCAAAACAAAAATAACAGTCACTGAAGTACCAAAAAAATCCCCAAATCCCAGGGACTTTGGATTGTAGTGGACTGTGGGTGGAGAAATTAGGTGTGTCGCGTGTTGTGTGAGGGTATAAAGCATATACACATTCTTGACCCTCTTAGACCAAACAGATTTTCTGAAKTTGATTGAGATTGAGAAATGCTTGAGTTAGATGATCGACTTCAAATGTGAATCTTCTGTTCCTAAATTAAAGGTTTGAAAAGCTTCAGCTTGGGTGGAATGTCTAGTTGCCCATATGGAACAGGATGTTATTTTCAATATATTGCCCTCAGGAAGTGTTTTAACCAGCCTACATTTTGCACTGTTGTCACTTAAATAAGAAATTAGGAACACGAATCAAAAAGTTTCTTAGGTTTCTGGGTACTRGATACAAGTGATCTGGATATGTCATATTCTTACACATGG
Organism: Malurus melanocephalus; assembly: GCF_030028575.1. Taxonomy (NCBI): domain Eukaryota; kingdom Metazoa; phylum Chordata; class Aves; order Passeriformes; family Maluridae; genus Malurus; species Malurus melanocephalus. The sequence goes on from NW_026623278.1 coordinate 2,783,127, forward strand.
AAACTTAAAGAAGAGTAATTCAAGGTTGTCCTTGTATTATAAGATGCTGTGTTTTATAAAAAAACCCACCTCTGCTGCTTGAAACTATTGTTTTTGGAAGGGAGGAGAAAATACCATCCATTAGACTTCATCAGACACTTAGAGTATCCAGGTAGGAACTACAATGAAAAAAGCTTTTGTGATATTTTTTAACACTGGTTTTAATTCAAGTTTTTTAATGCTCTTGAAATAATAATAATAATAATAATAATAATAATAATAATAATAATAATAATAATAATAACAATAATGTATTATTCAAGATGTATAGTCCTTCTAATCATCCTATCACTGCATCGAGTGTCTGAAAAAAAATTAAATTTTTCCCTCCACTCCTTTCAACAGTAGCAAATCAGCATGTGAAAGTAGGCTCACAACATATACAAATAATTAGGCTTGTTAAAATTGCTGCATTCTACAAAAGAGCTATGAAAAAAAAAAAGACCAAACTGACACTCAGGACTTTGATGGTTGTCAGATTTACTTTATTTTTATTTTTGACATTCTTATGCAATCTCAGCTTGCTTTGCTTTCAGTCACCTGGAGGTAGGACCTCCATAACCCTGGATTCAAGTAGTTACCAGATAAATTTCAAGTGCTGTRTTTCATTTGTTGTTACAATCAAAGGAGAAGGGTTTTCCTAACATGAGAGCAAGAGTTGAAAAACAGAGATACATTCCTTGCTTCTCTTCATGCCATTATTATCAAGGTTTGCCATGTTTCTAGTGTACATCTGTAGAGGTGTATTCTGGTAGCTGATAGGAAAAGGRGCTCTTTATTCTTATTACTTCATTGCCATCCACCACATTTGGCTAAGTAAAAGCTTGAACTTGATTTCCAGTTAAAAAATAAAAACAAACGAAAAAGAAGTGCAGCTATAATGCCCGTGTTTGAATCCAAATTAAGCAATGCTGTGTGAAGAAATCTTAGTTATAATGATAACCAAGGAACTATAAATATTTAAAACTTTCTTTTTTGTGGGTATTGCACATTACCGATAATAAAAAAAAGTAAAATGCAAACATCTTTCCCTATTTTTAAAAGACTGGTGTCTGGTTTTTACAGGTATGATAGGTTTTTTCACTGCCAGCTCTAGGTTGTGAAGTCTGCCACGTATTTCCCAACTGCTTGTCTTTGGTCTCCAATGTTTTCTTCCTGTGAGAGGCTACACTTGGTATTTTGGTCACCCACCTAAAGGACCAAGTAGGTCCTTGCTGTGGGTTTGTTGGCAGTGCCAGAGTCCACAGAGATGTCCAAAATAGCTCTTCAGTGGACGCCTCTGGATCCATCAGCTCTTCTGTTGTCAGGGTCTGCCTCTACTGACCTCTGTGGTCTACTCTGACATCTCTACTGTCTTTTTCTAATTAGAATAGTCTTTCTCCTTCACACACAGGCTTTAGGGCAGACTCTCCTTTTCTTTATTTTATATTTTAACATGACTCATGACTGTGGAATCCAGCTGAGCTGTGTTTAAAAAGCATTTTGTTGTGTAAGAAGAATGGACAATGGCGCGGTGAACATGTGTGATAAGCTTTTATCTAGAATTTTCTACTATTAAAATGTCTGTTAACTTAGAAAAGTGGAGGAACATGAACGGACAGACTTAAATCTGTATGTAATGTGATTTTTATACCTGCTGCAAATAAGTCTTGTTGCTGAAATTCTGTCATACATCTAAATGAAAAGGTAAAGTTAAACCTATGTTTCAAGAGTGGACCTTAGAAAGCAATGTGGTTAAAATCTCCTAAAACATTTATCTTGAGCTGTTCTTAGCTGAAAAATTGCATGTTATTTGCCCTAAATTGCTACATGTTTTGTGTCACTTCTGGCAAAATCTCGTTTTTGAGTTTACTTTCAGTATGTTTACTTACTGCCGGAAAGACACTGTCACTTGGAATCCACTTGTCTAAGCCTACAAAGGTAGGCTTACATCTCTAAGTGAATGGTCAGAGGAAGAATTTATGACCTACAGTCTGTATTTGACAGAAATCAATCTGTGATGCCACTTAAAATTCTCGAATGGGGCTTCAAATGTGAGCTTGTGATAGGAAACTGAAACAAAGCATTGGTTTCCATTGTGGAGAGGTTAACACATGCCGAGTACCACATACAGAAATAAGGAAGGGATTTAKCTTGACTGAGCTCATAATGACAGGGGAAAATTTGTGAGCTAAATGTTCTGTGAAATATTGTCTGTTTCACATTTAAGCAGTTTGAAGAATTCATTTTATTTCATATATTAATGCAAATGGATATTTTTGTTAGACCTGTAAGTATTGTTGCAAGAAATAGCATGCCTTGAGATGCTTGGTCTTTCTCTTTAAAGACAGCACATTTATAGCAAAAAAGCATGTTAAGAGCAATGGTTGTTATTTTAGTCTAACTATGTTAGTAGTTTTATAGCTTAGGGGAAATGGCTCCTGTGGTCCAGAGATGTGTTAGCTGAAGATGGAGTAACTGCCTTTGACTTTCTGGAGCAAAAATAGAAATAGTACTCAGTAGGGTCAGCAGGGAGATAGGATGTGAAAGTCCATTTTGCTGTAGAGTCGCTGTCAAGACTTTTGTCAACCGCAAAAATAGCACCCTGAAGACCCTAGCAGGAACCAAAACAAGGCCACCACAACCTTCCATCCTATGATGGAGTACGGGTAGGGAAATCATTAAACAGTTACATAAACTTAGCATGTTGAATATTTTTCTTCACGAAAGGGGGCTTACTAGGTGTGAATTATTTTTGAAAGCTGTTTCCTTTATCAGCCTGCTCCATAAAAAACTGTATCAGACATTGGAGGATGTAGATTAATACAGACTGCTGAACTGACTGATGATTAATTGCATGTAAGCATAAACAATCCTTCCCTATCTCCRTTCACTATTTGTATTATATCACATGCATGTACTTCTGGAATACATGGTACTTGAAATGCTTAATAAAGTATCTAGAGAGAGCAATCCAATTTCACAGTATTCTTGCAGAATTTGGTAGCAGCTAGAAATTATTTGATCATCTATAATATTYGACTTTATGATGCCAGAATTACTATTCCCCTGTATCTGTGGTTAAAAAGATTGATCCTTAGCCAACTGCTGGTATGTTCATCTGKTGCTACAATAGTGATGTCAAATAAAAACAACATATGCCTTCAGGATATCATCATTTTCTGTGGGCTATTGTTTGTTTTCCAGATAATRCCTTTTGCTGTATTAAAGGAATATTATAATTATTTTGTTTCTTTGATTTCAATAAATAAATTTGAGTATTAAACATGTGTGAGCAAAAGTTAGAAAATTACTCAATCCAGGTTGAAATTAAGTTCACAGAAGTGCTGGCATAAAATGCAACTCTCAGGTTTTTAAATGTTTTATCTTGGCTTAAYTATTTTCCTATCAAAACCTTCATATTAATTGCTATATATTGCCATATAGCAATTACTTTAAAATAGAGTAAAAAAAAATAGAGTAATTATAAAATCTTTAAATGCAAGCATGTCATTACTGAAAGGTCCTTTCAGTACTTGCAGTTCCCAAGCAGAGAAAAGTTAAATTTCCAGCTTATGTTTTAGACTTTTCAACCAGTGATTTTTATGATTAGAACAATGCATTATATCCCTGATTGTTTAAGGGGCTGTACTTTAGAAGATTCTGGAATTACATGCTATGTATAGTAGCAAACAGGGCTAGAGGTCAGTTGTTGGCACGTTTCCTAAGATGCTTTAGCTTACACAATTAACACTTTCTGAGAGAGTATTTTGGGGCAACTTAGGAGCTAGCACAGGTCCCTGGCAGTTTCTGATACCTGGCGTAGATAAGGCTCCTCTGTTCTGAAATAAAAGGGGTTTTTGCATGCACACCACAACATTTGCTTTCAGTGGCACAGAACACACTTTGGAGCATTTAATTTCCYAGAGTAACTGCAGAGTCCTCAACTGAAATACTTCCAGAATCACTTGTGTGATTTAGGTGAAGCTGAAAATTATAATGAATATAGAATTTCACTGTTTCATGTTAAAGGAAAATTGAAATTTTAATTACTTGAATAATTTATCTTTTATGTCATTATCATAAAACAGATTTTCCAAGARCTTCACCTGGTTTCAAAAACCTCAGTTTAATTGGTGGTATTCAGTARCAGGAGAGCCATTAAGGGATTTTATTTTCTATTTTTGAGAATTGTCATTGTTTAATAAGTCTGAACACTGTAAAGATTGCTCATATTAATAGAGAATGGTTTATTCCATGTCAAATGAATCTGAAAGTTGGTAGGAAGAAAGAATAAGGGACAGTACATTAAAGCCATGGAAGGGAAGAAAGAAAAAGATTAAATGAAACGAGACTACCTGAGGACCTTGCTTTGTTGCTTCTCAYTTTCTGTGCCCAGAAAAGTTTTAATCATTATAAATTAAGTGTTTTTCATCCTTATCATTACTGCAAAAAAAAGTGCTATTTGAGTGAAGCTTTCAAGGTAAGGACACTGGAGACTTCCTAGCATTTTATGTATCYTAGCCAGGCTGCCACTTTTCATGCCATGTTTGGATTTGGACCATTAGTTAGATTTTTCTACTCTATAATATTTGACTGACTGAAATGACTTTTAAATCACCGTGTATTGTTTCGATAGTGGAGTATTACCTARCCTCTGCAACTTTTAATAATTTTTTTCAACATCTTCAGGGAAGTGAGAGGTGGAAACTGTTGATATTTCATAATTCCATTAATTTTTCCGGAATAAAGTAATACTCAAATAAAAATAAGCAGTAAAGTTGCAAGAGGATCATACATTGTTTCGGTAACAATGAATACACATTTAAAAAAATGTGATTACACATTTAAAAAAGCCCATTATTTTTGTACCTCTTGCTGTTGCCTGGCAGGATTGCAGAGTTAAAACAGTCATCAATTACAGTTCACAGCTCACAGAGTAGGATTCAGTGGAGTTAGGATTTACCCAGTGAAAGAATTCCCATTGACCCTATAGACAGGATTGCTAGCACCATCAGTTAATCAGGGAGATGAGCTACTCTCATCAGAGGAACACCATGAGATTTTGTCTCATTTGTAACRTTCACACCTGAGCCTGTGCCAGGGGAGATTTCCAGTGAGAATGAGAACTGGCTGAAAGGGGAGAGGGAACTCAGGTTTGTGTTTTTGCATGGTCTCATCTTTTGGGGCATGAGTTGGTTTGTGTGTGTTCACCTGCAGTCCACATCCTGTGGTTCTGGAAAATAGTTATCTTAGCCACACCAAGGAGCAATGTAAACAGAAAACTCAGTACTTTTGAAATTAATTTTGCTTAATACACCTACATCCTTGCAACATAATGCAGGATTTAGCTTGATTTCATTCATCGAACATTTTCAATAAAGAATTTTTAAGAATAAATGGGTTTGGCTTTGTTTTTTTTGGGGTTTCTCTCTCCCCTCCCCCACCCTTGAAAACCTGATTCAATAGTCTATATTTATCACWAACTAGCTGCTTAAGTGTAGAGACAGAGGTGCTTAAAATAAAGAACATATTGAACTGCTAAATGTTTGTTTGTGCTGAACTGGATTGAATGTAAGCTCCAAACAGTAATTAAAGTTGTTCAGTGAATTAATGATTTCTTGTGAAGGRGAGTTAGTTAATCATTGAGGAATTCAGCTCTATTCTATTCCAGAGTGCCAAAATGAACGAAAAAATCTTTTGGAACAATTACTAGCAGAATTTTTTTGGAGTAGAATGTTTGGAAGCCATTCATGAACTGCTTTAAATTTCTCACTTCTATGAATTCGTTCTAACTCAATCAAAGAAAAGAAAGTATCTTTAATAAAAATTGGAAAGCAAYGTCTGCATAAAGATTGGAAACTTGAATGTCAAGATCTAGACASTATAATTGCCGTCTCTAAATTGASACTAAGGTATGCGCACCAAAATCCTTCTGTTTATGAGGCCTGATTGATTTTTAAAAAAATCATAACATATGCTAGAAGTCAGAGATAGAATCTGCAATAAAAATCCTGAAAGATATATATCTCCTTTTCTTCCTCTTCACATGCTGGGAAATGTTTTTGTTTGCCCTTCTCTGTTCACRGAAACCAAGCACAAACCAATGCATAGATGTGAGTGGAGATATTAATAAGAAACATTTCAACTTTTTTATCTTTAACTCTAGATGTGCAAATCTGAATTCTATCCAGTTTCATTCAGGGATAAAAGAAAAGTGCTTCAAAATATTTTAGCAGAGGAGATGTCAACTTCTTAACTTTCAGCTATCTTAAAAATAATCTTTTAATTTTTAAACACCAGAAAACCAAATTAGGGTTACTGCAAGAAATAGAAGAATAAAGAAATAAATCAGCACTGTAGAGAAAAGAAACACTATTTGCCAGCTTCATTTGTGATGATTGATTTAGCTGCCAAARCATTTTTAACTGTGTTCATACCTCTTAAGGTATATAACTTAAATGCCTTTCTGTTGTGTTGCCATAATTTTWGCATGATTAATACCTTGTACACAGTAGAAATCTCAGCGTCTGAGATAGCAAACAAAGAATTTAGCCACTGAAGACATTTGCTACCATAGCAGAAGCACTCCTGGTACACTTTAAATGAATTCCCTGATGAACAATTCACAGTATGAAGATTGAGATGCAAAGGCGCATTGCTTCAGGGCTTCACCATTATTAGAATGTTTCATCATATGCCGTGCATTGCATGGTGTGTGAAAAGACAAGGTTAAAACTCTTCTCACAAACATGTGTGTACTAAAAATCAGGCATTTGAGTAATTCAGTTGAGCTTCAGGAGACTAAAATGTTCTTAAAACCAAGCATGAAAACATTGGAAGAAGAAACAGACTGATAATTTGAAAGAATTAATGAATATGGTACTCTAGCTATTACATTGGAATTATGTAACTGCTTCATATGTATGTTTCACTGAATAAAGCTTGAGCAATTGGTTCTGTTTTCTGAAAGTTTCCCGATTGTGCTGAAATTCTGCAAGCAAAATAATGTGATACCATAAATCAAAATGCAATAAGTGGTTTGGCCTTTTTGTTTGCCATTTATAAATGTCTGGTTTGCATTTGCTGYGAGAATCACAAATTGTAACTCAGGGCACAAGAGGAATTAATGGAATTAAAACTTGCTTGTGTTGTGGAATCTTGCTATCATATTTCTTGTGTCAGTTCTGCTTACTTCTGGGTGCTGTGTGATTTCTCTCGGTGGGTGGAAAAGAGTCTTGCCCTACAAGTGACACTGTTAATAAGCAAATGAAATTTTAGGCAGAACATTGGTGCAGGGGAGGTTTAGAAATTCAAATTATCAGCCATGCCAGCTATAAAATTGTCACAATAAAAGGAAGCCGTATTATTTTTTAAAACAAGATGAATTGGAATTTAGATGTAATTTTCCTGCTGTTGAGAAAGTTAGACAAGTAGTAGGAAAACATTTAAGTCAATACAATTAATGTCTGATCTAAACTACACAGCTGTCCTTTGTGGACAAGAGGAGCCTAGTGAGATGTTCAGTGAGATAGCATGGGTCCATTTAGTTCTTGTGGATTTTCAGAATTTATTTATCTGGGCAAAATCTCAGTGTACAAAGCCCAGAATTAGATCTTGGTTACTATGACAGAAGACACAGTATAAAGATCTAAATGAATTGTGAACACTGCATTTCTATAGAACAGAGAAAAAGGAGAAGGATAAGGTTTATGACTGCTGATGTTTCATGTAGGAAGGGAATGACTTGAAAGTTGAAGTCCTGAGCTAGAGGTGCCCTTACAGATTCTAAAAAGTCATCAGAAACTCTTCAGGGAAAGACAGCACAAGTCTCAAATTGTGTCGAATGTTTTGACACATGAGTGGGACCAGAATCTCCTGGTGTTTTCATCTTGTAGTCTCTGTTTGTTATCTTGTGGGGGTGGCTGCCCACCTTCTGCAAGGGAGAATGTGTAGTTTGTCCTACTTCCATGTAAAACTGAGCATTTGGATTCCAGCTCTCTGATTTCCATGTTTGACTTCTGACAGTTCTGTTCTGCTCAGGATTTTGGGAAGTGCTGTGGCTTCAGCACATGGACTTCGATCATGTACTTGGCAGTGCTCCTCTCGGTCACTCATCACCTGTCATCAGAATCTGTGCATGCAACTCGCTGTTTGTACTGCAGTCAGAGTTTCTTCTGCTATGCTTTCTGCTATTTTGGAATGGTAATCCTTCTGGACATCTTATGAAGCATAAGTCTAATTCATCTGCTGGAGAGTTGTCTCTTGATTTTAAAATTTCTAGTGGGCAGCTGCATTTTTTGAAGTTGAGTGAAACTACACATGTCACATTGGCTCATCTTAATCACAGTCTGAGATGCATTTGGCTTCAGGTCATGTGTCTTTCAGAAGGAAAAAACAAAAAAACATCATCAGTGACTACAGTATGGAAGCTGGGAATGTAGAACTCCTTATAAAGTGGCTTTTTAATGCCTATGTTAATTTCAAAGGTAATCTTAGTTTTACAATGAAATAGCATGGTGAAGGAATTTTGAGCCTAAGCCTTAGCACTTAAGAAAAATCATGTATTTCAGTCTAGATGATGAGAATGATCAGTTATCTCAAAAATTTGAAGTTTGCTTGTCAAATACTAAAGAAAAAGATTGAAGTTCTTAAGTTCACAGAATTTTAAGGCTCCACAGGTAAATGAAATTTCTGATTCTGAAAATTAAAAAAAAAATCTGAAATACCAGCATCTGTGTGATCTTGACTATACTACTTGTAGAAATTTCTAAGATAAATTTGTCGAGTAATGACAGGWCTGGTTCTCCTGAGTTGATTAAATTAAGTTTAAGATGGTCTTGTCACTTAAATGTTGACAGGTTTAACAATAAAGTTTATGAGAGTATCTGAACTGTATCTGGATTTTTTTCTGGATCTAGAGAATTCAATGGCATTACTTAATCTAACAAGAGTTCAGAATTTCATTTTAGAATTAGAATCAAATAAATGTATATGAGTCCCTCAGTCAGTTGTGCTTTCTTTACTTGGAATTCAGGCATTTTCAATTGTGTTTTGATTTCTAACTTATATGACATACCAGATGTGTTTCTACAAATACCTCCAACAGGTATATTTTGTTTCTTTGACTCATATCCCTTTGTTACCTGTCCCAGTTAACCATATTCCTTTCACCAGGAATATCRGTTGGCATATTTTCTTCCTCCCTGTGCTTGAAAATTTATAACAATATATATAAATAACTTTCTCCTTTAAAATGTTTATGGACATTTTTTGTAATGAGAATGTGAAGCATTAAATCCTGTAAGGTATGTCAAATTTGAAATCTATATTGGCAATACTGGTCTTTTAAGAAGCTGCTTGTATTTAATGGAGAAAGAAATGCTAATGGCATGAAGGAAACAGAATGATACAAATTAAAACTGGAACAAATGTTGCTTCACAGATGGAACTGAAGATAATGTGTATAATTCAAAGGCAAAATAAATAAATAAGACAAAGCAACATGTGAACAAATGTTTAATCAGTCTGCGACTGAAAGCTCTTCTACAGTTCTAAACTTTTTTTAATTTTCCTGTGTACTTTTTTATATCACTTCTGTATGACTAAAACTATCTTTTGTGCTAAGAATCACCTTTTGGTAGGTTTAAAAATTGGATGTTACATGTTAGATGCTGTCATAATCTAGATGATACATCTTAGCTGCATCTCATTTCCTTTAAATGTAGTTAAAAATTGACAAGTGGAGTTAGATCCTCTACACAGTTTTAAAGTAAATTAGTTTATTAATCTGGAAAATATTTTTTGTTTGATGAATCAAAACTCAAATTGTCAGGAAATGCTGTAAAATTTCAACAATGGCACAAATTTTAGCCTAGGTCAGAGCACAGTAAAATGTTATAGATGTTATTAAAACTCTCAATTATTTTAAAATGTGATAGGTGTTATTAAAACTCTCAATTATTTAAAAAAAAAACAAAACAAAACAAAACAAAATAAAAAACAAAAAACCTTCACACTGTTGCTGAAATGCCGAGAGAACCTAAATGATACTCTAATTCTGTGCAGGAATGTTTTCCAAATGCTTCTTTCTGCAATATGTTACTGTTTCATGTTTTGAATTTGATTTTGCATTGCTCCTTTGTATGGTGTCCTCATTTGCCTTGATGCTTTATTCTTTTTGTTCTGTTTGCTTTTCATGCTTCTCTATAAAGCAAACAGCATGGGATATAGTAAACAAACTAGAGAAAAATGAATACTCTGAACATTTGTCTTGAATTATTGGAAAGCATGAAATTATGTTGTTATTTATTTGCTTATTAAGAACTGAACAGAGAAGAGTCCCATGTTCTCGTATTTCTGATCAGCCCCAGCTCTACAGGTTATGTGCAGCAGGAAATAATTCACAACTTCTGTGGCCAGTCTRTTCTTTTTTCACCCTATTTCAGTACCTTAATCTTTGGCCTGTCTTTAGGTTCATGTTATGGCAACAGTTTCTCCCAGCAGCTTGAATATTAATGTGGCAGATAACATTGTGTTAAACGATGTGATCCTTGCTTGTGGCTATTTGGATCAGAGAGAAGGTTTGTCTTTCMTTAGGGTACTGAACCTCTCAGCTTTCTGGGATCCTTGGGATCCCTCGAAAATGGTGAAGCCGAAATTTATGATGTCAAGGTAGGAAATGGTATGTCATAACTTCCACTGCTTAATATGAAATATTTTTGAAATATCGTTCAAACCCTTCCAGGACTCTTCTGTCATAAAATTATAGAAAAGGAAAGAAAAGGAATCAAAACAGAGGGAAAAAAAAAGCCAAACAACCCTATTAAGCAGGATCTTCAAGGTCTTAAGGATTATGAGAAATGACTGCCATGACTAAATTACTCCACTAAGTTAAGGTTCATATCTTTTCCCAGAATATTTTACTAATTAACATAATAATAGCAAGTCAAACTGAACATAACAAGTCAAACTGAAAATTGTCCTGCTCCAAATATATTTCACTTATGCAAATCTTTCCTTATATATGTATATATATTTCCCAAATACATATGAATAGCTGCATATACTTACATACACAGATCTACATATCTGTATATATACACACAGAGAACAATTGCTATAAAGCTGTTTAGTAATTAACACTCATTTGTAAATGAAGATTTTATGGTYAATTCAGTTGCATGCTGTACAGTGGTACAACACTGCTCACTTCTAATGCATCTTAACTGGCTTTGGTCTCAGTCAGACTCAGAAGATGTTATCAAAGAGGAAGGATTCAATTCCTTCTAAAGGGCATGTCAGAGCTAGGTGGAATGAATCACTTTTGAAGATCCTGGTGCTTTTCTCTGAACTAGGGGAATTTTCTCTGAAAGGGAAGCTAAGGCTCGGTGTCTACCTGTTAGGTGTTGAATCACAAATGATGAATTCCACTGTAAAAGCCCTGCATCTGGTGTMTTGCCATTGTTCTGCTGACTGCCTTCTGATTAAAGACTGATTGYACATTTGTCTGTTTTGATCACTGTAGTATAAAAATATCACTCCATCTTCCAAGGAGGAAGTGTGACTTGTTTGTTAAGTGGTAGAGACAGCAGTGTCACAAAAATGACTGAAATCTTCAGAAGAGAACCTGCTGGTGAGGAGTAAAACAGCTGAGATGGCAGTTGGGTATTTGGTTTGTCTGACTGAGAGAAAAGTGTGGAAACTCATGGGAATGACAGACCACTGTCAGTAGTGAATTGCTCTGAAAGAGGAGAAGAGACATTTTCTAACTTAYTTGATTTCCTTGACTAGAAAGAACATGCCATCAAAGAAAATACTTAAAAACTTTGAACAGTTCTCCCTTAGTGTTTCAGTCAAGTATGATATTCTGTGGTAGAGAGATTWTGTTGTAGAAAAGGATCATTTTTCYCCTTCAAACTGTCAATTGAGAAYTTCCCTATAGCTATGAGTGATGGGGAGAATTTGGTACAATCTTCAATATCTAGTATTTTTGGATGAGTAAAGACATTATTTCCTTTTAGAAATAGCTTTCTAGTTTTTTTCTTTACTTGATGTGGATAAAAGGTGTTCAATACAGGAGAATCATTCTATGATGTAGACGGCATTTTCAAGTTGTTCCTTCAAAAGAATCTCCAAGTTTCATAATTTAGTAGAGTTTGCTTGTTTGGGAAGAAAACCACTTTCTTGAAGTCTTATCTGAGCATATTTCTAACATTTCCATTTACCTCAGTTATTCTMAAAATCTGAAAATGCTTAGTGTACTTCATTTATTTCGCACTAGGCTGTTTAATCTGCAGTAAGTGAACTGACTCTGATGTGGATTGTGATTAAAATCTCCCCTCCTTGTAAATACAGTAACAAAATTACTGTTGATTATCTTGTATTTGTATTCATTCCTTCTGGGAGCCACCCATACTGTATTACCTATCAAGTAATGCATATGGTTTTATTTTCATCTAAGTTAATAACTCATTCCAAACAACTTGTTTTTCCTTTCAGCTTTAATGGGCTAGTTATCTGTGTTTTACACCCATGGTCAAGATAATTATTTCGAGTCCCTGCCACAAACAGAAAAAAATCCAGTGCACTGAGGTGACCRTGCTTGTGCTCATGTATAAAGGGAGAGCCTGGGCTTTTCTAAATATTTGATGATGTGATGTTTGACAAGGTATCAATGTTTAAGTGTATGACTGTTATAAGGAAAGGTTTCCTCCATGYCTKTCTTTCTAGGATGTGTCCRTTCAGRGAAGAAACAATTCAGWGTTARTTTTCTTTTGCCTCTAAGCACTGCRTAGAAAATTACAGAAAATTATGTTTTCTTGGGCAGATGAATCCATTGTGGTAAACCCACTAACTGTGATACAACAGAACAAGAGTTCTGTTCCAGAGAGAATCAAAGAGGATAGGGAAACACTGAGGCCTGGATTAGTCCTCTCTAATGGGAAATGTTTGAGTGTGGTGTGTCAGMTGATACTCTGGTCTCCCCTGAAGTGGAAGGAGAGAGAGCATTCTCTGGGCAGTTAAGATTTGGATGGGTTTGACTGCGTTGCAGAAATTCCCATCTCCCCATTAACTGTAAAGGGAGCAGAAGGCAAYATTCCTTTAATCCTACAAGGCAAGGTACCCACTAGGTTTTTCTGGTGTTACCCTTGCAAWCAGAATTCACAGCAAAAGATAATTTTAGTGATCTTCAGTCCGTTTTCAAAACATATCTGCTATTCCTTTTCCATAACTTACACATTTGTGCCTCTGGGCTCACAATAGGTCAAGATAGCATTGATCATCAATTKCTTTATCATAAGAGGTATTAGTGCCATTGCATCAGTGGTGAAAGAGACACTGTGAGGATCAATAYTCCACTGGACTAGTCTGTATTCCTAACAACAAAGTATTCATTAAAATCCATTCCATTTTGAATTCCATTCAAAAAGCCCAAAGGAAAAAATTGTGACAACTTGAATAACCTACATGAACATCCATACTACACACGTAGCGTAATGGTCATCCCATTTTGGTAATGAAATCTGAAATACCACAGAAAACTGTAGTTTGCACTCGACTGGTCAGTCATGCACAGAGTTCTTATCCTTGTTAACGTATGGTTACCCTATGCTTACTATAGATCTGTATTAACCTGATTTTACTGTTTTTTTGTGCTTTTTATAATCTTCTATGATTTCTGGCCTTGTAAAATCATTAAGAAATAGYGTAAAATAAGCCTTTAAAATAGTGAAAATTTGTTTTGTCTAAGGAAGCACTTTACTGAACAGGGGAATTCCTGCWCACAAGAGTAAATTGGGTGCTTTCTGTGTCTGTAGTTCCAGAAGAATTCATTAGTTGTGCAACTGGTCTATGACAGAAGCATGTTAACCTTGGGCACTAGACCAGAGCTGTCTTGAAGGAAAATGCAACATATGGGAAGACAGAAGAAAGTGTGTGCTGTGGGAGGTTCTTTTTATGAAATATGGAGTCTCTGTGAAAGCCTCCCAGAAAATTAGAAAACTGGAATCGATCCAAACACAAATAGATTAATAGACACACTTCAGCTAGCAACAGAGCTGACAGACAAATTAGTATGTGGCTGCTACAATGAAAGATTCAGCACCCAATTTCCATCTTGTATATTGTAACTGGCATTTAGTTGTTTGAAGATTGTTTCATAAAATTAAATTTGACTGTACAGGTCTTGTATCTAGTTTAAATCCATTTAGATGGCCATGTGGATCCAAGTGGAAGGTCAGTGCATTCTGCATTTTCTGCTTAACCCCGAAAAGCGACACCTCCTGTATGCTGTCATCCTCTATTTGTACATCGGTTCCTCAGGTATTTTTTCTGATATCCCACATATTCTGTAGCTAAAAACCTGCTAATTTTTGTTTAAAATAGATTTAAGCTAGTAACAGGATTTAAAATTCCGTAAAAAATTATCTAGCAACCTCTTCTGAAATGTCAAAGTCAAAATCTTGTTTCTCTTGAGCTGGTMGTAGACTGCTAGTAAGTTGAATGGACATTTGTAGGTAAAGTTGACRTGTGTTTACATGGGTATGGGTTGGTAGGAAACCATTACCTCTTTTGAGGTCAGTGACCAAAACGCATGCTAAAATATTTTTTTTTTTAAATAGTTCAGGAGCTTAAGGAGAGTTTTTCAGGTGGAGTATCTTCACTGTGAGAAAGACTTCTTTCTGAAGGAGTGTTTGAGTTGTGCATGAAGATCTTTTGCCCTAGAACATTTAGATAGACGTATTTTTGTTGAATCAAACTGTATTTCAGACCTAAAATTGAAGGACTAATAAAGGTATTAAGTCTGAATTATGAAACCAATGTGATTTACAACAGAATATCACAAATCAAACTGAAGATACAAAGTGGTACTCTTAGCAAAAATGTTCATGTACCAGGGATTTCTTCTGTTGTGAAGTCCAGTGCAGTGGGATGAGTGCAAAAATGCAAGTTATCATTTTCTCCATCTACCTCTGGCTACATTTTCTCAGAAATCTCTTGTAGACCAGGCCTGGCTGGGATGGAGTTTTCTTGGCAGCAGTTGGTATGGTGCTGTGTTTTAGATTTGCGACCAAAATGGTACCGATAACACACTGATGTTTTGGCTACTGCTGAACATCATCAGAGTCTTCTCCCTTACTCACTCTGTTGCCACAGTGAATAGGTTGGGGGTGGACAAGAACTGGGAGGGTACACCACYGATCAGATGGTCCAAACCATCTGATATTTCATGAGAGATATTCACCATGAGATATTTCATGCCATACAGTCATGCTCAGCAGGGGAAAGAGGAAAAAAGGGGTTTAGTCCATCTAATGAAATGACACCATCTGTCTGCCCATGCCAAGTGGTGAATGATTGACTCTGCATCACATGGTTTGGTTTTTTCCCCTCTCTTCTTAAACTTGTTTCACTTATTAAATTGTTTTCATCTCGAWCCCCAAGTTTTCTTGCTTTTACTCTTTCTTTCCTGTTGCTTCATCCTGCTGTGGGTGGGAGTGAGTGAGGCTGTGTGGTCGTTTAGCTGCTTTCCAGGGTTARCACACAACAGCTTGCTAGTCTAATAATTCACTTGCCTCTCTCTCCTATCCCACATGCTATWAAGACCTAAGAACTGTAGAGTTCAAAAGTGCTAGATGATCTGTGTGAYATTCCTTACAAGTTGGGAAAATGTGTGTCTTATTTCCTRCTCAGATTATGTATTATATATCACTCAGTTTTACTGTTTATACAAAAGAAGTCTCAGATTTAAGAAAGTCTTACATTTTTCTTTTCAARGTAACATAAGAGAATAGGCCATTAGTAGCAGATTTTATGCCTGAAACCTGTTAGAATTGGCAGGATTGTTTGCTGGAGCTTGCAGTGGCTGGAGCTTGGGATATTCAGAGCATGGAAAACACAKTACTGGCAAAATGGGGGAGGAAGTTCCCCAAACAGTAGAGGACCTATTTGTACATTTTCTGCAAAAACSAACAAGTCTCTAAGTTCTCTGTGCAGCGGTTCCTTTCTGGGAGATAGTTGGGGGACGTCAGAGCATCAATAAATGTTGTGTTTGTTGATTTCTCTGTAGGAGAAACCCATTTTGCAAAGCCCAGACTGYGTGCCCTGTGTTCAGAAATAAATGRYGCGCGTGTTGAGGGCTCTGTTTCCATGCATTTACCACCAGCAGTTACCTACTGCAAGACCTGGCAGAAACTAAGTTACTCAGATCAGTTGATAATCCTTGGAGTAAAACCCAGAAGACTGAATTAAGTCCAGGATTGTAGTA
>NW_026623278.1:2799771-2829288 GCF_030028575.1 Malurus melanocephalus
CTTCTGCTTGTTGCATACAGTAGTGCTGGTGGGAACGTGTTTGGCACTTCTTGGGTACACCTGCCACAAAATCAGTGAATAGGTAGGTGGCTGATTCTGCAATATTTACTTATTTGATTCAAAGCTTTGCCTGAAGACTTTGGATTTACTGTAAATATTATGATGTGGAGTTCAATATTCTCAAAAAATATAAATTTCAGTCTCTTTACCTCACCTTATCTTCTCTCATTGGTCATTTCTAAGCATGCTGTTACTTTGCTTATTTCTAAGAGAGTAATAATGGGTAATAAGAGAGGTTGCATGTGCACGAGATCAGTTTCCTGACTGCGGTTTCAAAAACATGAAAGCAGTATATTTTATAAATATTATTTAAAATTTATATTAAAGAGAAAAATTTTCTATATCTTTAACTACCTCCAGGTAATTGTTTACTGAGTATTCTAATTATCCTAAGAAATTTTCTGGGGGGGTGAAGTTAAGTTTTATCAGCTGTACCTAATTACAGTTTGTGACGACTCAACACAGGTTTTCCTTTAAAAGCAAGGAAGGAGCATTTTAATGTGTTTCTTCAGCAGATCATTCACTTCAGGACTCCCTTTCTCTGAAGGTATTTGAATAATAGTTCCGTTAATAGTAGTTGTAATAAGGCAAGATGACAGATGTAGGTTAATCTCTGAATACAATTTTAGTTTATATACAGCTAGCAGTAATGTTTATTTCCTAAATGTGGTTTTTTTTTTTTGGTTTTTTTTTTTTTTTTTTTTTTTTTTTTTTTTTTTGTAACCCAACAAACATATTTTGTGTTTTCCCAACGCTGTGTTTCTTTGTCTACTTAACTGCCTTGGCAATCCAGGCATTTCTACAGTTTAAAAAAAATAACAACCTGAAATAGCCCTTGCTTTTCCTGGGATATTCTTGCTTTTCACATTTGTGCATGCTRGAACTCAACAGCATTTAGGGATTAAGAAACAGAGTAAGAAAATCAAAGGTGTTAAAACTAGATACTTGTTTTTCTCCTCCTGGCCCTTTTCTTRCACAAATGCTATACACCTGAAAAGTAATTGGTTCATATGTGTATTCCAAAGTCTTATAGGGCCAGAAGGAGGACGTTGGGAGGTATATAATTTTATATTTATACTTGTTATGAAGCTTCAGGATTGTCTTTTATTTTGAGAATCTTCGGATTCCAAGAACCTGAGGGTGGTTCTGATTTTGGACCTTCTTCTTCTCAGCCTCTCAGAACTACTCTTTAGCATGAGTAGTGTCAGACTTTATCTGAAGGKGCTGTCTGAAGGAATTTTACAGGTCAAAGCATTTGTTAATTATTTGCTTAATGGTACTGTAAATTGCATCCAAGACTACTCTGGATGAAAACAGGTTGTGAGTTAGCATTATGTTTTCCCTGAGGTCTTCAAGATGATCATGCTTYTCCTTTCCTAATATGATAATGATCATGAAGTTTAGATCACCAACAGGTTTCTGGCTGGTAAGGCATGAGCAGCACAAACAACACATTCCTTGTGTTCTGCCTTGATTTGTGGTGCATGCCACTGCTTTTTATCCTTTCTGTGAAATGAGTATGTGTTCTCTCAGAATTGAGAGAAAGACCCAATCCAAACTGGGTAGGTAGGTATAGATGTAAGCGGTAGAGAAGAAAGAAAAGCTTTGAAGATGAAATTTGTAAAACGTTTTGGTGTGAGACTGATGTGGGATGTACACCTGTCCTTCTCTGCTAGTTTTCTATTGTACACAAAGAGGAATGTTTMGATATCTCAAAAATCCTTAGAAGCAGGAAGCACGGTATTTCTAATAAGTAAAACTGGACTTCATGTAACTATGAATAACACAAGAGACATGCAGTGGAGTTTATTAGTCCAGAAGCTTAGCCAAGCATAAGGATTTTGAGTTTGTACTAAAAGGATACAAGTGGTATGGAGAAAAACATTGATACACTACACCCCAAATTTTACCACCTCAGGAGCTCTGTCAAGGTTTCATTACTTTCATTTATTAAAAATGAAGAGTTTAAACCTCGGTGTAGCTTACTTTTGTAATTTATTTACTTATTTGTGATAAACAAATCATGTTAAACCATGAGACCATTAGACATCTGAATTGTTGAGCATCTTATTAGGGAGATATTTGTTAGTAATCTGGAAAGATTTGGGGTAATTTATTTTCATGAGAAACATAAAGCTTCTGAAGTGTGGTAAGGACAAAATTTCTTCTTCGTCTAAACCTGGTTTATAATCATGTATATTTTATTCCAAGTGCTTTTTTCTCTTTCTTCCTTCCTTCCTTCCTTCCTTGAGAAAATCCTGCCTCCATATCAGTAACGTTTTGTGAATGCTTATTTTCAAGGCTGTGGCAACTATATTGAGATTCACACATGTGAAATTGGTTTCATGTCTTGTACTTAAAAAAGTTATAAAGACYCATGGACCTTGAAATGCTGTCATAGTGTTAACTGAGGATTACTGCCCAATTCAAAATATGTTGTTATGATAGGGGAACAAGAAAAAGTTCTCTTTGGTTTTTAGTTGCCTTGTATGTGCTTTCTGGGAATGTGAAGAGCATTTTGCCCTACTTTTTAAGTTCTGCTACTCTAAATAATTTTACATGGTAAATATATCCACCATTGCACTGTYGGAACTGAACAGGACTATTTTAAAGAGATGGATGARCACATAAACAAATTGGATACTATAWTTGTCCTTGCTAAACTGTCAGTGGTAATTAAGAAAGTACACTAACATTTCACTTCTTTAAAAAGAAATGTGTTTTGGCTGCCATGGAGGACTTATTTAGCCTCTTGTTTTGTTGTTTTTATTTTTTACCCAAGAGGTAGTGTCAATGTACACAATATAGTATTTTCAATAGAGAATCCTGTGAAAAAAGATTTAACAACTATTAACTGAATAATATTCACTACTAGGTCAAAAGTATGTTTCAACGGCTTTGTGCCAAAATTACTTGCCACTGCAAATTGATGAAATTCCCACYTAAACAAAAAWTTCACTGATTTTTGAAAATTTTGCTCCCTTTTTTCCTCCAATTTTGAGCAAAATTCTACATTTGAAAACTGACATAATTCCTTTTAAACAGGCACATATGTTTTTTGTCCTATGTTCACCCATCCAGCAGTTCAGTTTATTTTATTACATGGTTTTGTATTGTATTATGTTTTACTAGTGTTTTTTCTAGCTTTCACTATGAGTACACTGGCTAAAGTAATTAAAAGTTTTTCTTTTGATAGAAATCAACAGCGCTTTGCATTGTTGCTGTGACAGTGGGAAGAGCACTGTTTTCTGTAATGCAGAAAGGTCTTCAAACACTTACCATTTTTATCCACAGTCTTTATGCCCATTCCTACTAGTAGAAGTGGCTTATTTTTCAATCATGGTGTTAATCTAATAGTGTATTCATTTTAGTGAGGGGGCTAAGTGCATGTTTTGGTTCATCATGACTCCTATCCAAATGGCATCTGAATGTGTTTGAAATTACTGAGAGTAACATAGGCTTTAAAAGGTTCATTAATATTACCAATATTACCCTTTAAAAAGTTTCTGTTGTGTGTGGATACTTTAATGTCAATCATTGATTCASGACAAGAATTCAGAAACCAATAGAGCCTTGCTTAAATCTGTTGCAGATATTCTAATCTGTGTATAGCAGAGGTTACAAGTGGGCATTGCCATTGTGCTTAGCTTGTATAGTTCACATTTTTCAAACATGGATTATACTGCGTTAGACTTTTCAGTTATTTTCCTTTATGTGGCAAAGGTGCAGCACTTCCTTTTCCTGTTGTTTTTTTTTTTTTTTTTTTTTTTAATGAATATTCTGCTATTATATCTTTACTCTTCCATTAAATTAATATTTGGCTGTAATGCAACAGCACACCCATTTACTGATGGATCAGGTTTGTTAGCGTGTCTTAGATCTCAAGGGTCAAATGATAGAACCCAAGAATGGTTTGGGTTGGAAGGAATATGAAAAGACCAGCTAGTTCCAGCCCCACTCCCATGTGCAGGGACATCTTTTACMAGTCCAGATCCCTCAAAGCCCTGTCCATCTATGTGATTTTGTCACATAAATGTGGTGAATAATCTTTAAAAATTTTTCAGTTTAAATTTGATGCCCTGAAAGAATATTTCCTCCTCCTCTGACTATTACCTCCCCTAGGCTGGCTGTACTTGCATTTCTTTCCTGTTACCCATACTTTTCATCTTCAAAATCCTTTAATTTATACCTTTTTTCCCATTTACTTTTTTTTTTTTTTTTTGCTCTTTCCTTCCTTCACTTTGCAATTTTTATGCATTTGATATTTATTAGGGATTTATATTTCATATATTCTTTCATTTATTTCCCATAAGCATATTATCCATGTCCTTCACTTAACGAAAAATATCCAACTATTTTTTTTTCCCTTCTTCTGTTAGCACAGTAAGTTCATCCTTTCTCTTTGCCTTTGTGTTTTATTGGGGTTTTTTTGTTTGCATAAATGAAGAGTTCTTTCTTCAGATATCTGCATTCAGGCCTCCCTGTATTTTGCTCTTCACTGCACATCCTTTCTGTTAAACGTTGATTTCTCTGTTATTTCCTTACATCTTTTCTGCTGTCTCAGGTGTCTTTGTCATAGTGCATCACTCTCATTCCTCATCAAGTTTCTTCCTTCCTGAACTTACCAGCTGTAAACTCCTTTCTTGGTTTTATTCCCTTTTTTTTTTTTTTTTTTCTCCCTCAAATTCTTTTTCAGTTAGTCGCTTCATATCTGTCCATCCTCTCTTCTCTGCTCATCTACCCATTCTGAGTTTCAGTGTACCAGTCTAACAAAAATACCGTTATTGAAAGTCATGTTCTTTTAACTACATYAGTTGTCTTTAAATACTTTTGTGTTCTGTCTTTTGCCTTCAGGGTCAAGTTTCTTCTCTATGCCTTCCAAACCTTGCTGTAGTTTCTGATCTGTGAATCTTGTCATCACACTCCAAATATCTCCTAATTACGTGTTGCTTCATTCTTGTTTTATCTCCCTCTTTTAGCCTAAACTTTGATCTCCATCAGTTCTGCCTTTCATAACACTGCCCCATTTCCTCTCAACTCTGGGCTTTCCTGTTTCCTGAGCACCTAACTTCAACCTCAGAAAAACATCTCCTTAAATCCCTCTGAATCACAGAATACCTTGTGGTTTGTTTGTCTTCCAAGTAATAACAGTGTGCTTTCTTTACTGAAGCTTATGCCATCCTGTGAGAGGTGCTCTGAGAGCTGATTGTAAAGTGCCATGTAAAAATGTGGTGCTGTCTAAAGGGTGATTAATATTGCTCTGAATTAATGTTATTTTAGACAAATTTAGAAATCCTTCTAAGATACTTACWCTTTGTGCTTTTCATCTCACCGTTTTTGGCTCTCACCTTGTAATGTACTTTYCGCTTCACTAAAGGTATGATAATGAGGCATGCATAATTGAAATGAAAATCTCTTCAGAACCCCTTCTGATTGAATCTGTTRAGAATCATAATCAAACACTCCTGAAGTTACAGAAAACTAGTGTATTGATGTGCAGCAAAATTCTGGGCTCTGTGTGAGTTGCTTGCCCAGCTGACATGCTGTCCTTTGAATTATTCTAGTTTCAAAAAAAGTGTCAGGAATACACAAGTGGGCTGTTAAAGAAATYGATAATCTCGTGTATGCATGTTGAAAGAATTTTATAGGTAAATTTAAATTACAGTAGTAGTTATTGGATACATCTAGTGTACAGAAATGTTTTTCAAAGGAGCAGAAAATCCAAGAGAAAAATGAATGCTTATACTTGATACACCCACAATTTTCACTAAAGGTTTATTTTTCCCTATTCTACTATACTTCTGCACTTTGCTTGCATTTTGAAGCAATTAATTCCTTGCTTTTGGGACACTGTTTCATGGCCTCAAAGTTTTAAATTCTGAATACAAATCTTTTCTGTGACAGATTTTATTTAGGAGGATTCTTCTGAACCGATGATTTTTCTCTGAATTACAGCTATTATCAAGTTGTATAATATATGCTTTTTTGACTGAATAATTAGATATATGGATAACATGAACTGACGTAAGATGTAGAAATGCAACATATCTTTTTCACATAGTGTCAGTGTGTCATATTTATTTTGAACAGGCAAATTCAGAGTACTTGTCCTTATTTCTCTACAACCATCTGACAGGAGGGTGTCACCAGGTGGGGGTTGGGCTCTTCTCCYGGGTAATGAGTGACAAGACAAGAGAAAGTGGCCTCAAGTTGTACCGGGAAAGGCTTAGATTAGGAATTACATTAGGATATTAGGAAGAATTTATTCACTAAAAGGCTTGTCAAGCATTGAAAAGGGCTGCTCAGGGAACTGATGAGTCACCATCTCTGGAGGAATTCAAAATCCATGCAGATGTTGTGCTTGGGGACTTGGTTTAGTGGTGGATTTTGCAGTGCTTGGTTTATGCTTGGACTCAATGACTTTTCCAACCTAAACAATTCTATGGTTCTGTCATATGGTTCCAAATTGTACAAGTCTGTGTGCTGTGTATTTCTGTTAAAATGAAGGCCTGTCCATTTTCTGTGGAGATGCCTAAAGTACTGATATAAAAGCCAATTTACTACTTGATTCCCTGTGTTCCTGGATGTTCTCACACATTATCTCAATTTCTGAGAAAGAGTTTCCAGCATGAGGGAAATAATTTCCTTAGTTTCACTGTTAGAAAGAATGACATTTTTTATAGCTGAATTTTTGCAATGGAAAAAAACCAAGGGATATCCAAAGAGACCTGCTACGTTTTCTGCCTGCAGTATTYTCTGTGTCAAAATGAGAGCAAATGCTCTGCATTATAATTGTATTCTGGGTTAACTTGGATTTAATACAGATCCTTCTATTACAGGCAGACTTTTAAGCTAAGGACTGCAGGTCTGGACATCATCCAACTTTTGCAGTTAATTAGGGCTGTAGACACCATTCTAAATTTTGAATCTCAGTTGTATCTGTAGTGCTGATTCTCTGTATCTGAAAGAGGTTTGGCTATTAACAGAAGTCTGTTGACTGAGATTCTATCCAGCAAACCTGAAATTATAGCCGTGAGCTGAAGGATTAATTTAAAGAGACAGAGGTCTCTTGAGTCTGTCTCTCCAGCATAGCATAGCACACTGTCTTTTTTTTTCTTTTTTCCCCAGGAAAGTGTTTTTCTTTTATTTCCCATTATTATAGACAGGTACCTTGGTATTTTTTCCATGTAAATCCAGTCTTAAGACCCAGCTTTCCAGAAGCTACAGTTTTTCTGCTGTTCATTTGCTCTTTTGTCATATTTATGACTGTTTTTTAGAGATTTAATTTTAAAGGTTGTACTATTTATAACCTGAGTTAGTTATAAAAATTAATAGAGAATACATACCATACATCTTTTGGCTTCTTTTCAGTTCTGTTAGCAGTCCTTAAGAATAATTTTTACACCACCACCCATTGTACGAGCTGTCTTCCCTTTCTGACTTCTCATACACTGTATTAATTGCCAAGTCCARTCATGGCGTGTTCTTACCTGTCACTCTCTTTGAGCTTTCTTCAGTTTTCATGAACGTCACAGTTTGATAAATCATGCCCCAATCATACATTGTTCAATTATGTTTATAAATTGACATTAATTTGGTTCCTTTTTTGTCCAAGCATTGTTATATAAATGGCATAATACTGTGTAATATCTAGTAGAATATTAAGGCATTTCCTAACCTTTGTAATTAAGCTTTATACAAAGGAATGTTAATTATGGGGAAAAAAMCAATGATCATAAATTCAAATGTGGAAAAACCATAAATAGTCATATGAGGAAATATACAATACTGCCAGTGTGCCTTCTTGAGAGCATCTGATACAGAAAAYGGAGAGTTTAAATTCAAAAGCATTTCTTTTGAAAGAACTTTGAGAAACATGTAAAATTCTTGACTATTGCACCATCAGTACAATGTTCTACTTGCTAAATCTTAAGCATTGTAGAATTTTGCTATTCTCAATGTTCAATACTCAATATAATTCATTAGTGGCTCCCAATTACCTATAACAGCAAATTTCCAGTRGAGGCAAGGGTTTATTGGACTGCCTTCCAGCCTTGGAAATTTTCACCCCGGTGGCTGCAGGACTGGTCTTAATTTCTGTTGGTCTTTATTGTGTATTTAATAGTGATAAATATTTTATTTTTAAATATTTTGTTTTAGTTTTGATTATCTAAGGTTGTGATAAAGACATATTTTTAAGTAGAAAGACTATAAGMTCTGGTTTTATTTATAAAGCAACGTAAAAAGTCAGCAGATGACTATGGAGCAAATCAAGAATTCCCATTTTCCTCTCAAGTATCCTAAAATGCTGAGACGTCTTTTTTTTTAATTCCAGATTCTGATTAATTAATTAAACTTAATGGTTAGAAGGTAGAAGGAGAATGAGAGACATAATCACAGAAGAGAAGCAAAACTTAGGAAGATTAGTTGCAAGGCAAATGTGTCAAATTAAAGCAGTACATTTTGAGTGAAAGGAAAACTGTGGGAAGTGAGCAGACATATCTGATGGAGAATACGGCGAAAGCCAAAGGCTGAAATGTGAGCATTCAAATAATGAATGATTTTATTGAGGATGCAAGTGTATGGATAAAGGCTAAAATAAGCATACTGTTATTATTATCGATAACAAAGAAAGATGACATTTCTTTTATACTGTTGGGAGGTTTCATAGATCTCACTTCAGGAAGCCTTATGTTAGTAGAGTAAAATGAGGAAGAATGTTGGTAACTCTTGCCTTGAAAAAAGAAAAGGTGCTTTGTAGGAAGTGAAAACATAAAGCTCTCTATGTCCATTATGTTGCTCCCTGCTGTAATGCATCTCATAAACTGAGGGCTTCCAATCTGTGTCTGTCTCCCTCATCAAGGCAAGAAAAAAAATGTGTGAGAAATGGATATATATATATAAAACTGCTAGGACATAGTGGCCGAGACAGAGGAATAAATATCATGACTGTAATTTTGGTTGCACAAATCTTTCAGGGATTTTTCTGTGCCAGGAAAACCAGAGCCATACATTTTGTAACAAATTCATAAGTTTTACTGGAGGTTTAGTCACAATGATTTTTCCAACATTTAATTGAGCTGCTGGTTCCCAGGAGCAGACAATAAGAAACTGCAGTCCTCAGTGCTGTAGGACCTTATCTTTATGCCAACATGAGTCTTTGCTGTGTAGGGAAGATGAGTGTGGTCAGATAAAAAAGCCATTCCTGCACTTAGGGCTTAGTGTGGGAAGACCTGATGGTTGTGCTTACTTCCATGCCACCCATCTTTAGTCTTAGCTATAATGAATAAAGTAAATCAAAACAATATACTGGAAGCACCTGCATGAGAATAGAGCTCAGATGGATTAAAGGGATACCTAGGTAGTGTGTTTCATTTATAGGGGTTTTGTGTTTGTTTTCCTGAGTTTTGGTGTTTTGGTTTTGGGTTTCTTGTTTGGTTAATTGGTTCAGTCTTCTTTTTTTTTTCTTTTTTTTTTTTTTTTTTTTTTTTTTTGTTGGTTTTTTTTAACTTAATGGGTCCAAGTACTTGGGCTTTGCATTTATTTTGTATCTGGAAAGAATTGTATCGATTGAAGTAGCTGATGTTATGTAGGCGTGTGGGATGTAGAGAAGAGTGAAAATCAAAGTTGACCTTTTGGAGTACAGGAATAGAAAAGAAAAGTATAAATGTTGGGATTTTTTATATCAGTTGATGATGCCAATCAAGTAAATGACAGCTATCCTGAGGTAAAAAATAATTTTTACTCCTAGAAAATACTACTGCCGATRCCTAGTAACTGATTCTTTCCACATACTCTGATAGAGAAAAACTGCAAGCTAAATATGATATTACAAGATAGTATGGTTTCCTTTGAATCAGTGGAATAACTGAAACCATTGGGGTTAAAGTTTTCTGAAGCAAAGCTTATAGAATCTTTTCTGAGCTATTTAAGCAGAAAATCATTCTATTGACATCTTGGTCCTTCCCTGTTCCTCTGGGGTCTCATGCTTTGTTCCACTTTATATACTTAAGGCTGCTGCCTTTGTCTGCATTTCCCACTTAGTTCATTCCTTTTGATGTGCCTCTTACGTCTTTAGGAGAAGTCTCTTCTTATGTACTAAATTTTCACCTAAAATCTCCTTGAAAAGTCACAGCTTTTGGGCTTATGCTAAGCTCCCGAGGTGACTGGACTGAGCAAAAGAACCTTGAGTGGGTAAGCTAGAAAATGCTTGGAGGACAATTCTCCAGCAGCTGCCCAACTAAAAAGAATACACAAACCTAAAAAAAATTCATAAAGCAACAGCCTTGGAAGAAATTCAGATTGGAAGGCAAGAGCCCAGTAAAGATATAGCACTGTAAAAAGATGTGAGTTGGAGGAAAATGAATCCCAGGATTAACAAGCTGCAAAATTTATGCTTAGTGAACTGTTAAAACCAGTGAAGGAGGAAAATGAGAGCTATCAACAGCTGCAGAGTATGAGAAGCATAAGAAAATGAGAGGTGCAGGCAAATAGGATGGCTTAAACAATTACATTTTAGAGTAGAAAAGGTTGGAAACATTCTTTTTCAGTTTTTAATTAGACACACTCTGATTTGAAAATTGAAATGAAGTAATCAAGAAAAGCTGTGAGAGTCTGGTGTCTTGTGAAAAGTCAATTAAAGATTCCTGTGGCTAATGTGAAAATTTGAGATATTCCTTCCTAAAATGGTAGAGGAAAGGTGCTGAAAATGTTACCTTGATGACTTTATCATGATCCATATGTCTACACCACTACACCAGGTGTGGCAAGGGAAGAAGTGCTTCTGTGTGAAGAGGGGCAGTTACATTATAGTCCACCCCAAATTCATTTTCAGTTAAAGAAAGGTTGTAGAGAACAAAATCCTTTTCCAAAAGTTAAGKGAAAATGCATTAGCAAATTCTGACCTAGTGAGCAGTTCAGCGGGTTTTACAAATTTCACCAAGCAGTGCTTTCATACTTGCATTATAAGCAGTTATAAATACTCAGTCTGTGATACTCTCTTGCCATACATTAATGGTTGGAGCAAGTGATTTTGAACATGCTGATGAATATATTGTATTTGGGTTCTAATATTTTGTATTGAAGTAGTTAAATTAGCAAAAGGAGATGTGTCTTCTGGGAAAATGTATTATGAGGTGCTGTATTGATGAAAGCATTTGGAACTCACTAGATATCTTAATTAGTTCSAGTCTTATCTCTTTATTCAATCACTTTGTCTTTAAAAATTTGAAAGTTGTTMCAACAGTGCACTAGTCACCACTTTTTACATAAGTTAATTTTAATGCTGAAAAACAAATGGAAGTCTGGAAGTATTRAGTGGAATGTTAAGATTGGCAGTACTTAGTTTGTTTTTTTCTACTGTTGGTTTACCACAATACAAACCAAGGGTTTTGAACAGAAAGGTGTTCATATATGCTAGACAATGAAATCATAAAATAAGTTGAATTGGAAGGACTCATCAGGATCATCAAGACCAACTCTTGACCCTGCTCAGGGCATCCCAAGCATGACACCATGTGCCTGACAGTGCTGCCCAAATGCTTCCTGAACTCAGATGTGCTGCTGCTGTGACCAAGTGCCAATCTGGGCAGTCTGTTTCAGTGCCCAGCCACCYGCTGGGTGAAAAACATTTTCCTGATATCCAACCTAAACCTYCCCTGATACAACTTCAGGCTGTTTCTTGGAGTTCTGTCAGTGGTTACAAGAGTGACGAGATCAGTACCTGCCCCTCCTCCTCCCTTTCACAAGGAAGTCGTAAGTGCAATGAGGTCTCCCCTCGATCTCCTCTTCTCCATGCTGAGCAATTTGACCTCAGCTTCTCCTCATAAAGGCTCCTCTCCAGACTCTTCATATCCTCGTGGCCTTTCCTTGGAGGCTGTCTGATAATTCAATATCTTTCTGATATTGTGGTACCCAAAACTGTGCGCAGGAYTTGAGGTGAGTCCTCTGCCCCAGTTCAGAGCAGAGCAGGACAATCCCCTCCCTTGCCCACCTCGTGATGCTGTGCCTGAGTCCCCCAGGACAGGGTTGTCCCTCCTGGCTGCCAGGGCTCTGCTGACTCCTGTTCAACTTGCCATGGACCAGGATCCCCAGGTCCCATTTTTCAGTGCTGCAAGAGCCCTGCCCTTGCCCTTAATTTGTTGAGGTCTCTCTGCAGGGCCTCTCTGCCTTCAAGGGAGATGTCAGCTCCYCCCAGTTTAGCATCTTCAGCAAACTTCTTAGTATTCCTTCAAGTTCTGCATGCATGTGGGTAATGAAGATATTGAAGAGAAGGAAGGAGCCCTRCAGAACCCCGCTAGTGACAGGTTACCAGTCTGATGCTATCCCAATCACTATAACCCTTTAATTTTGAATATTTTGTTCTCCCTACACACAGACTCTACAGAAAACCCTGWGACTCTGAATTCAATGTATTACACAATTGTTAGGGCCTTGCATGCAAGCCTTTGAGAATGAGCAGCTTTTGCTGCTATTTGAACTAGCTATGCAAAAATCCTAGAAAGCTGACCTGAATATTCCAGCTTCGAGGAATAAAAAAGAATATGCACAACAATTTCAAGTGTTTTACTGAAAACAGAAAGTGCTGCAAAGAATTAGTGACTCCAAGAGGATAAGCAGCAAACTGTATTTCTCAAAAGCTTCATAAAACTTTGCTAGTTAATAGAGAAAAGACAGAAACAGTGATGAGAGTGCGTGAATGGGTGTTATCTGTGAGGCAGGGCATAATAAATGTGTCTGGCAGCATATACTGTTAGGGCAAGCATTTTGATTTCGATTCAGGTAATGATGTGTAGTTGCTGATGAAATGAACTATTCATTGAAGAACCATAGCCAAAATGCAGAATGCAATCTGTAAAAAAAAAAGACTTATTATTATGATCTTATGGTTTCAGATCTCTAAAATTAATATTAGGGAAGTTTTTGCTGCAAATGTTGTACTTACTCAT
The DNA here is from genome assembly GCF_030028575.1 of Malurus melanocephalus. Lineage (NCBI taxonomy): Eukaryota > Metazoa > Chordata > Aves > Passeriformes > Maluridae > Malurus > Malurus melanocephalus. Next base: position 2,812,779 of record NW_026623278.1, read on the forward strand.
TACTATGTAGGTGGACACTTAAAWTGCATTATGTAGCACTCACTTTTACAGTTATTGGTACAATTTRTGCAGTAGTCTGTTGGAATCTTTTATGAGGCAGAAGTGTTGAGATAACATCTGAGACCAAATTCAASTGCCTGCTTTGAGCCTCAGCTTCTTAAATTCTGCAAGATTGAGCAAGAGTCAAGAGTACCACCAGAAAGCAAATTGAAGTAATGAAGTCAGAAATTGACTTGAAGCATGAATAAAATTTCAGATGTAAGAAATATAAAAATAAACTATTCAGGGTTGGATAAAGGAAAAGTTAGAAGATTATAAATCCAAGCTTGATTTAAGTAGAATTATTGCAATTTGTACTGTAAAAAAACTTGTGTAAAACTTTCTGCTCGCTACAGTATTTGCAAAAGTAATTGCAGGGTCTAAATTRAAGTAATTAATCAAAGATTAATTATATCTCATCATACAGTCTGCTGCTAAAAGTGTGTGAATTTATTGTTCAGCGTGGGTTCTTGCCAGAACAACATTCCTTTCTTGTATTAAAACATGGGTGAAAAGTTGGGATTCGTTGATGGAGAATTCCTGCAATTTAACTGCATTTTATTTTTACCTCCTAGATGAGTTTATTTTTAATTGTGTAACTGTCAATACAAATGTAAGTTTGTGAWTATGAATGAGTTCTAGTTTGCTTGGATTTGATTTCTTTCAGCGGTGGGAGGAGGAGGGGGAAAATTGGTTGAAGAAAGGACACTACCAGCAGTTGAAGGTTTGGATGGGTTTTAAAAATATATTTCATTCACTATAAATTGAATTTTATTTCTTTTTGCCCAATCAGTATTTTAGAGTTCTAGCAGGTTAGTGAAAAAAAAACCGAAACATGCATTATGTTTCACCAATAGGCTGCTCATTACTAGTCATATATTCTGCTAAATTTAATAATATTGCAAGTCTGGCAATATCATTGGTGCTGTGGAAGTTTTCCTACATTAGACTTTGTCTTCTGTTTCTCAAAAAGTCGTCTTGCAAAGATTAAGTAGGTAGCTTTATAACTAAAACCTTTATCACAAAGCATTGGCAAAAGACTGCATTGTGCTAAAGCAGGCAGTCTCAGCTTTGACTCTATTGCATTTTAGAGGTAGGGTTCTGAAACTATAACAACATTCTTCTAGTTGTGCAAAGACTTTTAAAATTCTAAAAAAAAAATAAGTGTTGGCCATCAATATTGATTTAGCATAAATGCTCCATGTTGCTATCCTCTCCTTTATTTATAAGTAAAAAACAATGGATCCCTTGCTGAGAGAAGAGTAACTGTTCTTCTCCATATGTACATACACTTGAGCTCACACAAACTCATAAAATAAAAAAATATCCTGTGTAGAGATTCATGTGCAGGTCTGCATGCGTTCCTTTTCTTTCTTTCTCTCCCCCCCCCCCCCCTTCTTAAATGTTAAGATTGCTTCTATTTTCTTACCCAGTTTTCATTATTTTTAATAAAATCACTGGGCTGTTTGTACCATATACTCTAATGTAACATTTACTATTTTAATGATAATATCTGTGCAGAKGTGTCACATGACTATGAGAAAAATGCTTCATATTCTTCAGACTGTCTCCCATCAGCATATTCTAACCATCTGAACTGATCTGGCAGACATGATGAAGATTTTATGCATCTTTGAGTGTAGTTTCCTTGTAGTATTAAGTCATGTTCAGGTTCTCTTTAGTAGGGTAGTTAGTGGGTTTTTTGGAATTAGTGTATCAGCACTATTAATGAGTTGCTATTGAGTACCACTAAAAATGCATTATTTTAGGTACTTTCACTTAGAACCTCAGTAACATATATCTATTATCACTTTAATCTTCACTTAGAGTCTCAGTCACATATGTGAAATAATTGGTGTTGAGTTTCCTCAYGTTTAGCCTCTACTGTAGGAAGAATTTCCTATCTCCATTTGTGATAGATTGATCAGAGGAAACTACATTATTTTCATTGATTTACTGGATTTTGTTTTAGGATCTAAACATTATTCCTTAAAAGTATAAAGGACTGAAGTAAAAAAAAAAATCTGTCCCCTGGAAAGTTCATTGCTAATGATGATCATTATGATTATAATAATCAATACTAAATCGTGTCATTCCTATAAGCCCCCTAAGTAATTTCAAGCCAATTCAAGTCAAAGTTGAAGATCTCTTTATTAAGTGTTTGAAATAAAATAGCTCAGCTCTGCATAAACAATGTAAACTAACATGAAAAAGTATTTATCAGAGTTTTCWATCTTCAGAGCTTTTGCAAGCCTATCAGCAAGGCCTCTGAGAGCTTTTGCAAASCCTATCTTGAAAGCTTTTGCAAAAGCATATCAGCAAGCCCATCTTGGAAAGTCTGAATATTCTTTTGAGGCACTGTATCTGGACTTGGTSCCCTGGGCTGCAGCCAGCTTCAGTTTCCCAGCTCTCAGTTTTGAAAAATTTGATGACATTTTTGATGGTCCATTAGCATTAGGTAGTTTTATCCCTTGAAGATGCCAAAAACTTTGGAAATACAATGATAGTAGCTTAAAAGGGAGGAGGGGATAATGAAGTGGTTTAGGGCTCCCCATTGAAAGAGAAGTAGATTCAGTGGTTGGGATCTAAATTTGGGGCTTTTTAGAAGTTTCCTCTATGGCAAAAAACAAGTCATAGGGCCTATCTATTTGTTCTTTATATGCCTTTATTTTTATATTTTATAGTGTRTTTATATTTTGTATTTTAAATTCAAGCATCAGTCCTTATTAATTCCATTCTACATTTAGCCATTCAGTAGATGTTGTAGAAGCCCTACGCAGAAACAAAAAGGTCAGTTTTAAAGGTGGACTCAACATTACTGCTTAATGCAGTCTGAAGTATAGAATCATAGAACTACAAAATGGTTTGGATTAAAGGGATTTTTAAAGGCATCTCTAAAGTTCATGTAACTCCACACACCTGCCATAGACAGTGACATCAATTTACTCAAAGCCCTGTCCAGTCTGGCTTTGAGCACTTCCAGAGATGGGGCACCCACAGCTTCTCTCGGCAGCTTGTTCCAGTGTCTCACCACACTCACAGTAAAGAATTTCTTCTTACATGTAGCTAAATCTACATTCGTTTTAAAACCATTACCCCTTGTCCAATCACTGCAGACCCTTGTGAAGTCTCCATCTCTGCAGAACTGACTCCACTGTAGAGGAGCTAAGCCTAAGACCTTTTATCCCATACTCTCTTGGAGACACATCCTGTGGCTGACAAGGGGACTGTTTATTGGGCTGCTTTCCTATAGTGACCCGATGCCACATACACCAGAAGAGATTAAATGTGCCCAGGCTTCAGGCATCCTGTAGGGTATCCTGTCATTCTGTGGATTCAGTTTTCTGTTTTAAACATGCTTAAGGCTGAATCTTCACTAAACAGTAGCAGAGAGCAGCTAATGGTTTTCCATGTTGCTCTTCAGTAGTTTGKTTTTTTTTCAGAATGCACTGTAAATTACAAAATTCTTGCCTTTGTTCTTAAGTAATGTGCACATGTAGCAAGAWTGAACTCACCTACTGTAGACTGCAAATTTGTTTTGTTTTCATTTGTTTTGAAATGTCTTGTGACATAATTTTTAGGAACACTATAGTGATTTAACACAGCAACTTCTCATGTATCCTGTGAYAGAGAGCTGTGGAAAGGAAGATTTCTTTTAGGAGATTTAGGAGGAAAGGACCTTAAGAAAAGACTCCTGAAACCTCTGGGTGATCTTCATGCATTTTAAATAGCTGATTTCTTGAGTCATCTCACAGTGAGAATGCTTCTGACTACATTGTTGGGTTAAGGAAATGCGTCAGACAGCTTTCTCTCATGATGTATAAAAAGCTAACATCCAAACAAAAATTCTTTCTGACTAAAGCTGTGACTTGTGTCAGAAGTGAAAATTAAATGCCAGATGGATAATTCAATCCAAAATGACACTTCAGCCTTGAGGACTTTTTTTTTTTTTTGTTGTTGTTGTTGTTGTTGTTGCATAGTCTGTAATTAAAAGCCAGACAATATCTCAATATCTGGATGTAAGGCAATAAAGAAAGAAATATGCACTTTTATCTGTGAAACAAAAACATGCTAAGAAATAACTGCTGATGAGTTCAAATTTTCATTAATTTTGATATATTTACAAGTGTTGTAAAGTTGAGAAAAAAATCTATCTGGGTAAAAACTCTTAAATGAGCATTTCTTTAAAATATGCATATTGAAATACATTTAAAGTGTTTTCTGAATACATAGTAACAAATTAGGTGGAAGGTAAGTGGAAGATGTATTTTCTGCTTATTTTTGTTGCTTAGTCTTTTCTATAGGATTGATATTCGTGTTTGTTCCAGTATAATAGAATTCAGTTTAAAAGRAAAAAAAAATCAAACRGTAGTAGTYAGTTAGTCTCAGATATWTCCAAATTRTTGTTGTTRAACTTTCTGTTAAAAATTAAGAAGTACCATACTCTTTTTCAGAGAGGGGTTATGAAAAGGAGAAGGAACACAGATAAAATAAGCAGAAAAAAACACTTCCAAAAATCACCAGCTAAACTCAAACACTTACTGTATCTATGCATATTTGTGTATCAGGTTATTTACTTAATGTTCATATGTAACAACATTGATCAAAACAGTGCACAAACTGTTATAGAAGATTTGTTTTCTAATTTTTAATGCTACAATGCCCAAATCCTTATGATTCTCAGCTTTRTGTTAAAACTTAAATTCTGGGCTTTTAATCATGCAGTTTTGRGCTCTAATGCAGCTGTGAGCCATCCACAAAGGCAGCTGCTGTAACAGTTCTAGACGGGAGCAATAACAGAGATACACAGCATTCTTTTCCCATGAGCAGGTTCATTCTATATTCAACATTTAATGGAACCTCCAAATGTGTCCATTAAGAAATTGTAAGTTCAAATCTTGTGCTAGATTACAAAAGTGTTTCAAACATCAATCATGTGTTAACAAGTGCTAGTGTAATTAATGGTACAACAAAACTATATGTGCTAGCCTCTTTGTGCAAGAAATACAAAATATATTACATGTCTGGTTCTCCATGCAACAGTTCTCAATATCACATAGAAAAGAAAGTGTTCACAAGGATAATGTTAAAATGAGTACATTACTGAGCACAGAAATAAAGAAATAATGAAGGAAGGAAGGAAATTACAAAATGGGGCACATTTCTTTACCTGTCTCTGTATAGTATTTGAATAATTGTTTTTTTTTGGCATCTGTGGGAAGTCTTAGTCATTMAAAAACAGACTAACACATTTTCCTTTTTGATTGTAGTGGTGTGCACACAAACATAATGAAAAGGATGACTAGCATCTTAAGGGTAAATGGGGATACATTGAATATGTGTTTTCCAGGTTTATAATGAGGCTGGATTTGCAAAGCTGTTAATTCTGCCYCACTAGGGTCAATAGTAACAGTGTTTCCTGGGGGTTTCAGATGTTTAAAAATTTCAGAGCAAAAATTTTTTATTTGCATAATGTTTTATTCCTAATAAAATATGTGAGAGTGTATCTCTATGCTGTTTTGAGTTTCCCAGAACTTTCCTAGCAGAGCATTTTTTTCCATCTTCTGCTCTTTCTCAAAGGTATCTTGAGTATTCCACACATGGGCATAATCTGTATAAACATTGACTGTAGAATAGTTTTGATTGCAATGTCCCTTCCCTCTTAATTGTTTTGTTACTAGTAGCTGTACATCCGAAAATTAAAATGAACTATGTCATATCCAGATAGTGCATGGTTTTGTCTATTGTCATTCTGGCTATTCTGAAAACCTCAGTTTCCGATTTATGTGCCCAAATCTGTCAAGTAATATGTAGCTTAATTTAATACTAAATTATAAAATGCTGTACTGTAAAAGCCGTGCAAGTTTTGTTTGCAGATGTTGAAGTGGGCCAAATCTAAAGCTGTAAMAGAAGACTGACTTGAGGCCAGATTCTCTGCCATAGCTTAATGAAAACCAAACTGAAGAATTCTTGATACTTGTTTGGAGCTTCATGGCAGGTGGCTAAACTTATCCTACATGATTAACTTCAACAGCCTCCTATCAAGTAGAATGGAATCYGGTCAAAATATGTATTTAGGACATAAAGAAATAAGAATTGGTAGAGCTTAATTAGCCCTGCCCCTGCTTTATCCAATTAGTGTTATTAGTGCAGTGTTTGCCAGCACGTTTCTCGGTGATTAAAATGCTGGATGCCAGAATATTTGGCTCAAGCTTCCCTAGAGCTTGCAATTCTTGGGCCAACTGGTGGTCACACAAAGATCTTAGGTTCATTGTCTAGGTGATATACACACCTGAAAAGATCACAGCTTCAATATGCTGTTGTAAAATAAATAGAGCTTCCTCATCCCCAAAGTAAACTCTGGATTTTGTTCTTATGACTTTCRGTGATTGTGCCACTAAAAAGGACCTCTGAGTCCATGAGTCGTAAAATGGTGCAAAACTTTCCATTTCATGCAGCAGAAATTTGGGATTGATCATAGATGAATGYCAAGGATTCTTTAAAGCATTGTCTTCTGGCATCATCTGAAAGACCTCCATGGCAAATAAAGTCCAGATGACTTAAAAAATAAAACCACTTTTTTTTTTTTTCTTCTCTAAGTGATCATGTTCTTTAAAACTTATTTAGATTTTGGAACTATCTTGTGCATCAAAAGGAATTTGRGAATAGTGGAAATTCTCATTTTGTATTTACTTCAGTTCTTTATCTTCTTCATAAAATGTTTTGGTAGATAATAATAAAAAAAAAAATTAACAATATACAATAGGCCTCTCTGCAATTGCATCTCAAACTTTCACATAACTTTGACTACTTTATGAAGCAAAAATTTGCTTCACAGAGATTTTTTGTATCTCTCAGCTCTAGCTTTCCCCACCTGCATTTCACCTGATGCAAAAGTTTTATTGGAGTTTTGACACATCATGTTTTTCTGGCCATCTAACAGAGTGAGTTTCGATATGCTTAAGGCACCCAAAAGGAATCTAGCCAGAGACAGTCATGGATGCGAAAGATAATTTAGTGTACAAGCCTGTTTTATGAAAACTTGAATGCTTAAGCAGTTAGGAAGAAWTCTGGTGCCTGAAAAAATCTTTCTAAGCATTCAAARATATAAGCATYGAGGTCATGCCTGTAATGACTTGAGGTTTGTTCTGTGTTTCATACTCTTTTTTTCAATAAGAAGCAAATGCACTTCTTCCTTTTGTTTCTCCTATCAAAACAAAGGACCTTAAAATCCTTATCTAGGAATAGAGTTTGTACCCTTCATTAGTGGAGCTATTCATCCAGAAAGGTACTAGTGAATGAAGAAATATCTCTCATACTGGATGATTTGCCTTAGGAAAGACAGTAGAAATAAGCCAAATGGAAGCAGCAATATTACATTCAAAACAAAGCATCTGAGCAAATTCATGCAGCTTCTATGTGTATGTGTAAAGCTACAGCATGCACGAATTAGATGGGCATGTTTTGATATTATTGTGTAATGTGTTGTGAGGAAAATGTTTGCACTGCCTTTACCAGTATAGTTTTGATTATTTAAACTAAAGAGATTCCAAAAATCCAATTTTCTTCTCACTGCTTTGTAGTTTGATTTTTACACTTGTTTTAATAAATGAAAGGCTTGGTAGTTGGTTTCATGATCAGACTGAGATTATTAAATGACATTGTGCTGTGGAATGAGAGTAAGCTTCTCATRTGCTCTAAGAAAATTTTAATGAGTCTAATACTACATGTGAATATTTGAATTTTCAGTGCTGCAGGAAAATGCTTTTAATGAGATTTAAAAAACTCTATAATTACACTGTGATTTTTAAAAAAAAAAATAGTCCATATTTTGGGCCAATACAACATACAGAATTGCTTCAGTTTAATCACTTCTGTTTCTATATAATTATCATTATTTTGGAAWATTTAATGGTCTTGGTTATCTCAACTACATTTCAAACATAGTCCAGACAGTACTAAAGTCCCAAAAGATTTATGTCATTCAGTTTATAGAAAAATAYCTAATGAACTGTTTTGCTCTTTACTCAGGACTGTCAGTCATTCTTTSCAATTACTCCCCAGTGTTACAATGGTCTGGTCTCTCTGCCGTGGTATCTCAGACTTTCACAAAACTTTAATTATGTTACAAAGCCAAAGAAAAAGAAGAAAAGATTTTTTTTTTTTTTAGCTTTCAGCTTTATCTTTCCCATCTGCAGACCTGATACAAAAATTTTATAAAAGTGTTTTGATGCATAATGGATATGTGGCCATCTAGCAGACTGAGCTTCACTMTGCTTAGGGCATCTGAAGGGGAGCTAGCCTGAGATAATCATGCATGAGAAAGCTACTTTACGGTATAAGTCCCTTTAATGAAAACTTGTGGCCAGGAGGGCCAATGATAKCCTGGGGTGCACTGGGAAGAGTGTGGCCATCAGGTTAAGGGAGGTAATCCTCTCCCTCTGCTCGGCCCTGTTGTGTCCAGTTCTGGGCTCCTCAGTACARGAAAGACAGGAAACTACTGGAGAGGGTCCACTGGAGGATCCCAAGGATGATGGTCTCGAGCATCTGTCTTATGAGGAGAGACTCTGGAAGCTGGGCCTGTTCAGTCTGGGAAACTTTGAGAGGGGGTTTCATTAATGCAGATAAATATCTCAAAGGCAGGTGCCAAGGGGATGGTGCCAGACTCTTTTTGGTGGTGCCCAGCAAGAGAATGAGGAGCAATGGCCATAACTAAAACACAAKAAGTTTCACMTCAACATGAGGAAGAACTTCTCTGCATTGAGGGTGACTGGAACAGGCTGTCCAGGAAGGTCATGGAATCTCCCTCTCTGGAGACATTCCACACCTACCTGGACAGTTCCTGTGTTACCTGCTCTGAGTCACCCTGCTTTGGCAAGGGGGTTGGACCAGATAATCTCCAAAGGTCACTTCAACTGTAAAAATGCTGTGATTTTGTGATTCTGTGATTTTTACCTGATAAATGGTCTGAGATGTCTCAGAAGTGCTGGCACATCTTGCAAGTGTTGGAATTCCACTGAATGAATGCCGAAAAATGCTCAACTCTTTTGGGAAGAGGTGTAGGTAGAGGTAGATTGTGAAAAGCTTTTCAGTATGAGTGTTTCAGCAGAAGACAGAAAAATCCTTGGAAGTTCATTTTATGTGCTGCAAGGAAAGYTTGGTGAAGAAAAGACAAACATGTGGTCAAAAATCTATCTAAGGAACGCACATGTAAAATTGCAGTTCCAGGTGTTTGCAGTTTAATTGTGTGTTGAAGAAGTCCTAAATGCACTGTAGATGGAAGAAGAAACAGTGTTATGTTTGCATTGTGTAAGCTGAGCTGCCACGGGCTCTTGAGTTAATGCTGGATGCTGTTTTGGCAATCTCTAATTCCTTGAACTGTTTACCTTTAATAGTCCARAGGTTAAATCTGCATTTACCTGTTGTGATTGCTATGTCTGGAGAGAAATCCTACAAGTAAATATGGCTTTTGATATCTGTAATCTGCTCAATTCTTGATTATAATTGCTCTAGTACCGGAGCAAATATCACTAAAAAAGCCAACACTATAAGGTATGCTCTAACAGCTAAGTGCTTGTTTGCCATTAATTAATGTGCTTCAAGGAAACAATGATTGTTAAATACTAGGATAACAGGAAGTTGTTTTTATATTACAATAAGACTGTAATAAAATTACATGTTCATGCTGGACATAAAATTTTTTAATGTTCATGCTGGACAACAGAGGATGTGTCTCAGATGTAAAAAGGCAATCAAAGACTTTCTTGAGTGGGTTGCCTTTCCTTTGGGTGTTCAGCTCTCAATTCTCCCTGGATTCCCAAGGCTATTTGCCATTGCTATCCTCTGCCAATCATATTCTTCTGTATCTCTGGATAAATACCTTAAAGACAGTATTCACCTTTTTTTCTTGCATGTGCAACATTCTCTGGTCTTTCTTTAAATCCCTAAGGAATTTCTTTCTTCAGTTCTTACGTTTGTCATTTCTCATGACTGCAGTTAAACTCACCCCACACCCTGGCCCCAGGGCATTTTGTGTTCACCTGGGCTCCAGCAGCTGTCTCTGATTCCAGTCTCTCTGGCAAAACTCAGGGCACAAAGCAATATTAAAGTGGAGATCTGATTTGGAAAGAAATATTGWGCTCAAAGTCAGAGCCTAAGAAAACATGTGGAGCTGTACATGCTGTGGCAAGTGCAAGCCAAGGTAATGTGTTTGAAAGCTGAGGCATTTGGAAGAAGCAGCAGGAGCTTTAGTGGCGTGTGTGACATCTCGAGAGCTTGTAACTGATATCAGAATGTGCACAGCATGGGCAAGCAGGAGTACTAGCTCAGGAGAATTCATCTCAGAAGGAAAGAACAGCTTTACAGGACATGATAAGAGCTTATAAGCAACTTGGGAGGTTTGTTAGTTGTGCTTCTGAAACAGGTTCATAAAACAATGCAATGCCAGCARCAGAGGTATTAGTGCCAAAAAAATCAGTAACATCAGCAATTGGGTAAAGGCAGAACTTGCAGATACAATCCCATTCAWGCTGACTGTTCAGATAAACTGAATGTATCTGGTGCCCAGTGAGTTGGGCAGCTATCCGTCTTTGCTGTGCAACAGATTCTGCAGAATCTGACACAGCCATCAGGAGCTCACAGCTTGTGCCTCAGTGGTTGGTGGGATCTGGGTATGGCCAGAAGCAGTGTCAGCCTCCAAGCATGTACAGGAAGCCATTAAGATGTGGCAGCACCCAGGGCTGCGAGCAGGGCATGGCTGTGGCGTGGCACTTTGAATGCAAGGGCACAAGAACGGTGATGAAGCTCTGCCAGTTTGACCAGGAGGCAATGGTACCCATCTGGATGAAACCATGGCCTCTTGAGCTCTGCACATGCTATAGCTGTTGGAGCTGCCCAGGCTGAGTTCCTGGTGGGAACACGCTGCCACCTTAGTGCCAGCTGCAGGCTGTGCCCTGCTGTCAGCAGCAGCACTGGGAGCCCTGTGGGACCTTGCCCAGCTGGTGGAACTCCACTTGGTGACAGAACTGCGCCGGGGGTTCAGCAGGACGAGGATTGCCAGTGAGAGCTAGAGAGAGGCCGGCTGCTGGAATCACACCCTGCCTTCCCTGGGACAGGCCCAACAGTCAGGATGTGTGACACACAACAYATTCTGTCCATTGTCCACCTTGCTGGACCTGTGACCACAGAAGGACAGGTAAGTGATGTGATGGTTGGAGGCCCATCTTGGCAGAGATGAAATTCTAAAACTTTCCATYCTTGGAGAAGAGAGGAGATGGGTCAGCAGAACTGTCACCTTGGAATTTCTGAGGGCAGACTTTGGGCTTCTTGAGATTGTTCAACAGCCAGTGAATGTGAGCCAGCTGTGCCCAGGTGGGCATGAAGGCCAATGGCATCCTGGCCTGTATCAAAAAGTGTAGCTAACAGCACAGGACAGGGATCATTCTCCTGTATTTGGTGCTGGTGAGGCYACACATTGAATCATGTGTCCAGTTTTGGGCTTCTCAATTCAGGAAAGACGTTGGGGTGCTGGAACCTGTCCAGACAAGGGTGACAGAGCTGGTGAAGGGCCTAGAGCAAAAGTCTGGTGAGGAGTGGCTGAGGGAGCGGGGGGTGTTTAGTCTGGAGAAAAGGAGGCTTCAGAGATCTTATCCCTGTCTACACCCACCTGAATGGAGCTTGTAGTGAGGTGGTGATTAATCTCTTCACCTAGGTGTGATGGGACAAGTGACTGAACAAAAGAAAATGTTCTTGAGTTGTTCCAGTGAAGGTTAAGATAAGATATTAGAAAAAAATTTCTTCACTGAAAGGGTTGTCAAGCATTGGAACAGGCAGCCAAGGGAAACAGTGACTCAGCCCAGGGTGGCTGAGTCACAGTCCCCAGAGACATTTAAAAGGCACTCAGGGACATGKTTTAATAGTGGACTTGGCGTGTTAYGTTGAKTTTGGACGTCATGAACTTAAATGTCTTTTCTAACTTAAATTATACTATGATTATATGATATTGGGGTTCTTGTGAGAGTGATGTTTGGGCTATGATTTTCATTCCAGATATTTCCCTGGAAAATGCATCAATTTTGTAATGTCTCTGCAGGTAGGACAGTTCATCTAAATGGCGTTTTTCTGCATGGGAGAAATTCAAGAAGAACAGGACTGGTGACCCTAAATGACTTTAGAAAGAACCAAAACCAGCAAAAAACATGCTGTTGAGGACTCKAAGTTTCTAAAAAAAAAACCCAGAGAAAAAGCAGGCTTATTTTTGGTGTCTGTTTTTGTCTTTCATTTCAAAATGCAAAGAAGAGGCAAAAGTGAAAATAAAGATGGGTTAAATGGAATTTATCTGTCTGTAATTGGCCTTTCCATGTGATATAGGTCTGAATTACTGTGTCAATCAAAGATGCTTATTAAATGACAAATTCATTCTGTATTCATCCCTTCAGACCAAATCCAGCTCTCATAGATCAGCACCTTCKGCACTGCATTCAGATAGGTAATCTAAACTATATATGGATGAGGACAGTGTGGCCTAAACTCTTAATCCTTTTCTCCTTGATGCCTAGGATGTAATTCCTTACCATCTGATTTGGAAATACTTGTTTACTTCTTTRTAACTCCTTTGACCAGATCTTCTGCAAGGTCTTTCTATTTCTGTGCCTGAAGGAGAGGCAAACAAAAGACTTTGTGAACTCTTAGTCCTTAAAACTTTATTTCCTTGTCCTTTCCTTTGATGTCTGTAATGTTTTAAATATGGAGGCATTAAGATATGAAAAGTATAGAGTGATGTGGAAACAGACCTGTATAATGACTGGATGGATATGTATTTTCCTGTAGCCCTTCTGTGATGGGTTGGTGTACATGATAGCAGTGGAGATTTTATGTGTCAGCAAGATATCCGAGTGCAGAATGCRGCAAATCATCCTTCATTGTTCATCATCTTGTGCTTCAACTGTACAGTAACTGACAGCTGTGATGTTCTTACTGCAGCCTCACAAATCCCCCCAAACTAGATAGACCTTCTCCACAGAAGTKATTTAGGCAAAGAAGATCATTCTTTTTATAGCTTTTGTTTGTTTATGCTTTACTGCAAACCTGCCTTTCATGTTATTAGCTTGGTAATGACCTTTTCTTCTATTTGCATCTGCTGTTCCCTTGACCTTTGTTCCAGATCAGGGATTGTTTTACAACAGGCAGAAGTGGTCTTTTGTTTGCTAATATATGATCATAGACTAGTGGTGGTAGTTTTTCTAAGCAATACTCAAATAAAGCAGACCTGTTGGAAGCAGTGGAATTTGTCTTTGCATGGGATGGCAGTGAAGTCTTCATATTATGTTGGCTTACCTTGTGTCTTGTGTCTGCAAATTTTCTGCTTGGGTGTCATGGAAGTTTTATGAACATCTTTTACTATAGAAAAAAAACAAAAACCCAAACCCTAATTTTAATAAATTTCTTTTTAAAGTGAGGTTTATAAGTTACAGAAATTATATGTTGTTTCTTAGTCTGCCTTCTAATTATTGAAGGCATGCAACTTTTTCAGTTCATCTTTTTTTCCTTCCTCAACTTCCAGTGAAATAATGGATGTTGGTTTAGTCACTTCCTTGCCTTTCCATCTTTTTATGTTGTGGTAAGCATGCCATCATTGCAGCTTGAGCAAATGCATATTTTTATTGAGTAGCTAAGGATAGAGTCAGGACAAGGTGGTAAGTAATATCCATAGTTAAGAGTATCTAGGTGAATTCCTAGGTATACAAATACCCTTTTCATTTTTAGTTGAAAAGTAGAAATACAGMTGAATGCAGATTGCAGTGAGGGGGGAACCAAAGCAACAAACACAGAAAACCTGGTTATTTTCTAATTTTACTTTTTCCTTTTTTGCGTCATGGTGAATTGCATGCCTTTATGTTCTATGTCAAATCATGTTTCTAGAAGGAGTAATGCATGCAGTGGAGTAGGAGTTTTCTGCTTGAAGCTTTTTCTTTATAATACATAAATATTATGTTTCTTTATGTCAGTAAAAGACTACACCCCATTGTCCTTAATTCCCCAATATTCTGGGGCATATTGATGCTCTCAAAAACTTTATTTGGCATTGTATGCGAAGATTGCAGTTCACCAAAGAGAATTATTTCTTCTTAGAAAGTGAAGTAAATTATTTCAGTCCTTATCTGGTGCTTTGGGAACTTTCATGTGTTCTGAATCTCAGTGTGGAGGTCCCAACATAAGATGACAGCAAAGAACTTGAGTTTGTTGCTATACGTTATAGAACTTACATTTAATAAGGTAGCCTGGTTAAGCTTCATATTTAATTGTTTTGTAACTTTACATATATATTAGGGACTTTCCTAGGTACTCTCCAGGTTTACTGCAATTCTTAAGTGTACTGTGGGAGGATAACAAGGTGAATATCAGATAACATTTTTATAAATGGGAAAAATCTCTTAGTTGAGAGCAAGTACAATTTAAAGATGTATATTAAAACTGAGCTCTAGCAGAAAACTCAATGGTGCAATTGAACTAAGGCCTTAATACCATTTGTCATTCTGATTATTTTGTTGAAGGAAATTTTCCTGTGGGATGGCTTGGTTTTTTGGGGGGAGAGGAGGATTAATTTTTGGTTTAATTTTTGGATGCTTAATCTTCACCAGTGACCAGATTTTCTTCAAACCACTTGGACCAGTTTGGTGGGGCCACAGAAGTTGTATTGAATAGGTAGGAAAGTGCTACTTCTGTATTGTTAGTACTCGAGGCTGTGCTGTGAAAGTACTTCTACTGCAAGTAGTCTTTAATTTGTGAAAAGGATGAAAAAATAGTTGCATATGAGGGAGATGACAAATAAGAGGTCATTTAAGCAGTTCCCAGGAACCTGGCTGTCCTTGTCATGAAGTACAACCTTACCTTACGGTCAACTTCACTGAAGCCTGCAGAGAGAAATGGAACAAGAGGATGGCCATTTGCCCTTTATTGACTAAAAGGAGAATGTCCCTGAAGAATCTGAAATTTGCTTTTAGCTACCTCTGACCTAATGTACCACCTTTATCACATAAAATTTTTTTGCCAGCCCCAGGTATGTTCATATCTCCAAATGAATCTTCATCAGCTATGYGTACATGCTGAACTTTTCCTCCTCACAGCCTTTCTAAAAACTTTTGAAAACTTACATTGTAAGTGAGTGAATGTAAAAATATATCTTACCATTAACAGCTAAGATTTCAAACTGTGCCTGCCACAAGCACTTCTGTTTGAATTCTGAAGACTGTAATTTGAACGTCTCAATGAAACTTCTCCTATTTACAGAAACTCTAAAACAAGTTGCACTTTTCCATTTAAAGGCTCAAGAAAACAGCAGAGAATTTATAACATAAATTGCTAGTTTCCAAAGGTTCCATTTAATACTAATAATGTCATTCTGAAACTTGAGCAACTTGGCTAAAGAGAAGCTATTTACAGCATACTGCTGTGATCGTGGTGACAAAGTCCCACTGAGAGATGTGTTTGCACATTTTCCAAAGTCACAGTTCTATTCTGTTTCCACAATGCATGTTTTTACAGACCTCAGTTCTTTCTAACAAAAAAAAAAAAAAAAAAAAAAAGATTATTTAGTGTTAAAGTAATCAATTACACAGTATAAAATAATGGTCTGCAGTAAGATTAAAGAGTGGGTCTGGCTGTGTACACCATCTCTGTACCACAAATTGGACTCTTTATTGAATGGAATGATGTGATCTTGAAAGGTAAGAGAGGATTTATGTTTGCTGGAGATTTATCAGTTTGTGCGTAAATTGGTTTAGTTTATAATAATATAAAAACTTCATTGGGTCACAGAGCGCCAGGGTGTTTTTATATTATCTTCAGGTTTCCCAGAGTTTCTTGACACTGTCCAGTTAACATATCTACCAAGAACTTCTGCCCCTGCCTCAGGTACTGGGTGCTCAAGTATTGGGTCTTTGATTTGAAGCATGGGCCAAAAGTACTCAGTGGTGCATTGAGATAAGACCCATTTCTGCAGTTCTTGTGCAGATCATCCCACAGAAATGATAACCACTGCCTTCCACAAGCTGCAGAAAAGCCTGCTAAATCAGCAGACTTAATGGTCACATTGCTCAAAAAGACAAAGGTGGTTTTGGTAGTCAGTGATTTCTTGATTGCTGGAGGTGCTTTACACTGTGTTTGAGAAATGTATTGTTGGGTCAGCAATCTGACATCTTCACTGTGTTTGGAAAGAGTGAGTAGTAATCCTCATTAGAAATTTTTGAATTGTGAATTAAATAAAAACGGATTTTATGGTTTGCTTTGTTTTGTTTTGCTTTGCTTTGTTTTTGTTTTTGTTGGGGTTTTTTTTTGATCATGGTATATAATTTTGCATCTGTCTTGAAGAAAGCCAAAATCATAAAATAAAAGCTCTCCAATAACAGAGGGTTTTATCTTGAGGTAAGACCAAAACAATGTGGAGTACCAGTTCCCAAGTAAATGTATGATA